>NC_134486.1:243316306-243328806 GCF_040206685.1 Ascaphus truei
CCAAGGATGTCTGGGAGCCCCGGGTCAAACCCACAGGTGTCTGCGGGGCCTCGGGTGGTTCCCATGGGGGTCTGGGGAACTCACGGGTGCTCACTACGGGTCCGCGGTGCCCCCACAGAAGTGGGACCACACATCATCATCCCCGCACCTACGGCTCGGAGGTGCCCCCACAGAAGTGGGACCACACATCGTCATGCCCGCAGACTACGGGTCCGCGGTGCCCCCACAGAAGTGGGACCACACATCATCATCCCCGCATGTGTCACCCGTGGAACCACCAGCCTGCTACCCTTTAGGATACCCGAGGATTCCCCGCGGGTGGTCTCCAGAGGTCCCACGCAAAACCACGGAAGTAACCCTGAATGTAAAAAAAATAAACCTGGCCTATACATTCAATACATACACCCTCCCCCCCAACACCTACAGTACAATAATGTGCAAAATAACTATTATCCAGATATGGATAATAGATTAATTGCCCATTATTAAAAACATTAACTAGCATATACAAATAAATAAAGTACTACTGACCTCATCAATACGAAGTGTCCGATGCCAGCGCCTTCCTTCTCTTGCCCACACAAAACATAGCCAAAACCAAGCCAATACATTGCAATTACATTCAGATATCAATTAACCCCTTAAACACCTTATCGGATAATAACCGCAAAGGTAATTAAGGGGTTAAGCCACACAGGCACGATACCCACCCTTCACCCATGAATTTGTACTGTGGCTTCATCATGCAACTATATATATATATACTGTATATATATACATACAGAGAGACAGAGAGAAAGAGAGAGAGAGAGATATATACAGTATATATATACACACGTTATATACACACCCATGATAAACCAAATATACAGTACAAATAAATGTAGAAGGGTTATCAAAACCATACTGTTCTACAACCAAACACTTCTCCATACAGACACTACATTAAAAATCAATTTCCTTTAAAAATCCTAACTGATCTCACAATCTACTGTACTGTATATGATCACAAACCAATGAAAAAAGTCACATTCCAAAATGCATAAAATCTATGCACCATACTGTATACATTCTGCAAATTAATCAACGTAAACAAAAATCAATTAGCAATCATTATTTAGATCTCTAAACATTTCACACTCAATCATGAACAATGAAACCATTAACAGATTCACGCCTAGAGCAGAACAATTAAGCCTTTGAAAAAATATAAGTACCGACAAAAATACAACCTTTCCAAACCAAGCCTACAGTACCTACAGTACAGTATCCCTGACCTTCCTCAAACACACAATACAATACCAAGGAATAATACATCTATCTAATTTTAAAATACTTTAAACTCACAAAATAATTAAAAACACATCTAATCCAGCTTTTAAAACATCATCATTTCTTACCCTGAATGTATACTGTACAGTATATCTCTCTAGACATATATATTGTACATACATACATACAGTGGCAAGAAATGATATACCACAAAAAAATAAAAATACACAGGTTAAAAAACCTTTTGAAAAAATTAACAAGTTAAATAAAATACATTTCTTTACTGTAGTTCACTTACCATTACTTGCCCCCACCGACTCCCGTTGCCCAGCTTACTCACGAACCAATCCACGATCAGGAACCCATAAAATAATAAACCATTGAAAATAATAAACATTAAACTAAAAATCCAAACCAATCCACGGGTCTTCTACTTGTAATACACCTTCATCTGTATTCTTCTTTCTTCTATCTCCTTCCGGGCGGGGCAGGGCGTGGTCTTCTTTCCATCATCGGCCACGCCCTTGTCTTTTTCCTTCTCCGGAGGTCCTTCCTCCGCGGCGTCTGGCTGCAAAATGAGACGACATAGGCTTTTAAAGGCCTATGACGTCACATTTTGCGTCATGGTTCCCACGGTCCTGATTGGACCGTGAAAACCATGTGTGTTGGCCGATAATAAAAAAATGATGACGTCACTTAAAGGGAATGAAAGCACAGCCAATCAGAATGGCTTTGCTTCAATTGCCTTTAAGATGACGTCATGAAAAGGCACATGGCCGTGCACACATGGTACTAGAGCCAATCAGAGCGTGGGAACTTTATCCCTACTCTGATTGGCTCTGGTATACCATGTGTCAGGGGCTTGGGGGAGAAAGGATGTGACGTCAATGAAAACCTGTCACGTGGTACGGTAGCCAATCAGAGCGTGGGAACTTTATCCTTATTGACGTCACATCCTTTCTCCCCCAAGCCCCTGACACATGGTATACCAGAGCCAATCAGAGTAGGGATAAAGTTCCCACGCTCTGATTGGCTACCGTACCACGTGACAGGTTTTCATTGACGTCACATCCTTTCTCCCCCAAGCCCCTGACACATGGTATACCAGAGCCAATCAGAGTAGGGATAAAGTTCCCACGCTCTGATTGGCTCTAGTACCATGTGTGCACGGCCATGTGCCTTTTCATGACGTCATCTTAAAGGCAATTGAAGCAAAGCCATTCTGATTGGCTGTGCTTTCATTCCCTTTAAGTGACGTCATCATTTTTTTATTATCGGCCAACACACATGGTTTTCACGGTCCAATCAGGACCGTGGGAACCATGACGCAAAATGTGACGTCATAGGCCTTTAAAAGCCTATGTCGTCTCATTTTGCAGCCAGACGCCGCGGAGGAAGGACCTCCGGAGAAGGAAAAAGACAAGGGCGTGGCCGATGATGGAAAGAAGACCACGCCCTGCCCCGCCCGGAAGGAGATAGAAGAAAGAAGAATACAGATGAAGGTGTATTACAAGTAGAAGACCCGTGGATTGGTTTGGATTTTTAGTTTAATGTTTATTATTTTCAATGGTTTATTATTTTATGGGTTCCTGATCGTGGATTGGTTCGTGAGTAAGCTGGGCAACGGGAGTCGGTGGGGGCAAGTAATGGTAAGTGAACTACAGTAAAGAAATGTATTTTATTTAACTTGTTAATTTTTTCAAAAGGTTTTTTAACCTGTGTATTTTTATTTTTTTGTGGTATATCATTTCTTGCCACTGTATGTATGTATGTACAATATATATGTCTAGAGAGATATACTGTACAGTATACATTCAGGGTAAGAAATGATGATGTTTTAAAAGCTGGATTAGATGTGTTTTTAATTATTTTGTGAGTTTAAAGTATTTTAAAATTAGATAGATGTATTATTCCTTGGTATTGTATTGTGTGTTTGAGGAAGGTCAGGGATACTGTACTGTAGGTACTGTAGGCTTGGTTTGGAAAGGTTGTATTTTTGTCGGTACTTATATTTTTTCAAAGGCTTAATTGTTCTGCTCTAGGCGTGAATCTGTTAATGGTTTCATTGTTCATGATTGAGTGTGAAATGTTTAGAGATCTAAATAATGATTGCTAATTGATTTTTGTTTACGTTGATTAATTTGCAGAATGTATACAGTATGGTGCATAGATTTTATGCATTTTGGAATGTGACTTTTTTCATTGGTTTGTGATCATATACAGTACAGTAGATTGTGAGATCAGTTAGGATTTTTAAAGGAAATTGATTTTTAATGTAGTGTCTGTATGGAGAAGTGTTTGGTTGTAGAACAGTATGGTTTTGATAACCCTTCTACATTTATTTGTACTGTATATTTGGTTTATCATGGGTGTGTATATAACGTGTGTATATATATATACTGTATATATCTCTCTCTCTCTCTTTCTCTCTGTCTCTCTGTATGTATATATATACAGTATATATATATATAGTTGCATGATGAAGCCACAGTACAAATTCATGGGTGAAGGGTGGGTATCGTGCCTGTGTGGCTTAACCCCTTAATTACCTTTGCGGTTATTATCCGATAAGGTGTTTAAGGGGTTAATTGATATCTGAATGTAATTGCAATGTATTGGCTTGGTTTTGGCTATGTTTTGTGTGGGCAAGAGAAGGAAGGCGCTGGCATCGGACACTTCGTATTGATGAGGTCAGTAGTACTTTATTTATTTGTATATGCTAGTTAATGTTTTTAATAATGGGCAATTAATCTATTATCCATATCTGGATAATAGTTATTTTGCACATTATTGTACTGTAGGTGTTGGGGGGGAGGGTGTATGTATTGAATGTATAGGCCAGGTTTATTTTTTTTACATTCAGGGTTACTTCCGTGGTTTTGCGTGGGACCTCTGGAGACCACCCGCGGGGAATCCTCGGGTATCCTAAAGGGTAGCAGGCTGGTGGTTCCACGGGTGACACATGCGGGGATGATGATGTGTGGTCCCACTTCTGTGGGGGCACCGCGGACCCGTAGTCTGCGGGCATGACGATGTGTGGTCCCACTTCTGTGGGGGCACCTCCGAGCCGTAGGTGCGGGGATGATGATGTGTGGTCCCACTTCTGTGGGGGCACCGCGGACCCGTAGTGAGCACCCGTGAGTTCCCCAGACCCCCATGGGAACCACCCGAGGCCCCGCAGACACCTGTGGGTTTGACCCGGGGCTCCCAGACATCCTTGGGCCTACCGTGTGGACCCAATTGTGGCTCACGGTGACCCAAGGAGACCACCTGAGCGCCATGGTGCTGGCAGGATCCACCAGCAGGCCTCCAGAACCTGTGGAATGCTGCTGGTAAACTGTAGGTCTGTCCAGGTGCCCTGCCAGCCCACCGGGGACTAGCGTGGGGCTACGTTATGGACCCTGAATGTAAAAGAATAAATCTTGTATTTATGGGGGGGGGGGGGGCACAGGGGGTGGGTAATGTATTTAATAAATAGAATGCTGTTTATTGTGGGTGATTGTACTGTTTTTATTGTGGGTACTGGGGTGGGGGTGGGGTGTTTCCCCAACGGTATGTGGGTAGGCCTCCCTTGTGGGTAGTTAGTGGGTGAGGGTTGAGGGTGGTTAGGCCTCACGGGGTGGGGGGTTAGAGTGGGAGGGTATGTACAGTAGGCGTCCCAAGTGGTGGGTGAGGGTGGGTTAACCCCTTCATGACTGTAGCGGTTAATAACCGCTATGGTGATTAAGGGGTTAGGGGACATTACTTTGAAAGTGTTATTTTTTTTCTCTGTTTTACTGTACAGCAGCGGAGGTTGCCATGGGTAGTGGGTAGTGTATTGAATGTATTTATTGGTTATTATGCGTTAACCCCTTCATTACCTTAGCGGCTATACGCTATGCTAATGAAGCCTCGTTTCTGAACTTTTAATAATATTGTGCAGGAGCAGGGGGTCCCCTGAGATTAGATTTCTGTCTCAGGGAACCCCCTGCTCACTCTACAATATTATTAAAAAGACAGAAATGCTGCTTCTTTACCATAGCGCATAGCCGCTAAGCTAAAGAATGATTCTTTAATGATGTGTGTGTTTTATTCACAGTGTAGATGTTCTCCGGAGCTGAAGCGCACAGGTTTCAGGTCTGGGGACCCCGTGCCCCCCGAGATACAGGCCCCTTTAGGGGGTGCCGGTATCCCTCTGCTCTGCTTGGTTTACAGGCCGCGATCACGTGATCGGACCTTTAAACCAAGCAGAGGGCTACCGGCACCCCCTAAAGGGGCCTGTATCTCGGGGGGCACGGGGTCCCCAGACCTAAAACCTGTGCGGTTCAGCTCCAGAGACCCCCTGCACATCTACACTATCAATAAAAATGTATTTCAAATGTATTTATTTGTATTTATTTATTTATTTATTGCGGGGATGCTGTGTGTGATTATTTTTTATTGTGTTTAGCGGGGGTGGGTGACGGGGTTTATAAATGTGAGTTTATAAATAAAATAAAGAATATTATTTATAGGGGCCTTAGAACAGAAGTTCCCACGCCAATTGCGCGCTCATTGCTCTTTTGTTACAATGTTGCTGGTCTTGCGGGTTTGCAGTCTGGCAGCAAAAAGCAGTTTGTAGTACTGAGTGTGAGATAAATTAAGCAGTTCTTTTATTGCTGAAGTCGCCACTAAAAACTTTTATTTACAAATACAGTACAAAAACCGTGCAACACACAACAACATTCAGTATCCTTTGTTTAAGTACAGCAGGTACTATAGGGTAAAACATGTACTGTACAGTACAGCACAACATTACAGTATGGTCTCACTGAAAGTCCTCCCCATTTTCCAGCCATGGCCGATGCCTTGCATGGCGCAAAACGCCATTAATGCAGTCTCTAACGCCTCTCATTACAGGATCTGTAACAGGGTAATAGCGCTGCATTTCTTCCACAATCTTTTTCCTTAAATTGGCAGGAAGGGCATTTTTTTGGCGATTCCCATCATAGTTCACTTTGAACACCCACTCGCAGTACAATGTGTAGGGAACATGGTGTTTAAATATGATCAAGGCATACTTGTGTGGTATACCAGCACTCCTCACCCTATACTTCTCCCTCAGCGCCGGTGTCAGATCGCACAGGGAGATGTCGGGCACTGTTTGTATGCGAGCGGGTGTAGGAAGTCTTTTGGGAGCGGGTGTACTTGAGGCGATGGGCAATGGTAGGGTGTCTGGGAGGAAGCTTTCCTCCGGTAGTGGTCGCCGGGTTGTCTCCTGGCGTGGTCTAGATGGGGTTGTCATGTCCTCCTCAATAGCATAGTACACTGTATCTTCTGGTGGAGGGGGTGTGCTTGGTGATGGAAGGGGGTCGAAGGTACCATGCATCACATCCATGTCACCCCCCTGCTCCAGCGTCGGGGAAACAGGGGCATTAACACCGAGCAAATAATGTATGCCCGCTATGTCTGCCTCTATCTTGTCCATCCGTTGATCCATCCGTTGCTCCATATGTAGCATCCGTTGATCCAGCCGTTGCTCCATATGTAGCACCGACTCCAGAAGCAGATCTAGCTTTGCCAGCACACTAGAATTCCCGGGGAGATCCACACTTAGCCCATTCAGGATCCGGTCCAACGAGCTGCTTGTGCATGGCATCTGGAGATCTGGGGGGATGGGTGCAACGGAGGATGAGATGGGGGTTCCCTGGAGAGAAGCGGCATCGATGGAGAGTGGAAGAGGTGACCTGGGGATGCCCGGTACAGGAGAAGCTGCAGCGTGGTGGAAGAGGGATGGAGAAGGTGACCGCTGGATTTCCGGGAGAGAAGCAGAGTCGTCCAAGAGCAAAGGAGACAGTGACCCGTTGATTTCAGAGGCAGCAGCATCTTCAGATGGAACCGGAGAAGATGGGGGTGGAGAAGCCGGGCTGAAGATTTCCGGGACAGCTACAGCAGAGTCGTCGAAGCATATGGGAGCAAGTGGTCTGCGGATTCGGTGAGTTGGCTGCCATGCGTCTTGCGAACCGAGCACAGTACCGTATTTCTTCTTCACATAATAAGGCTGACGTGTTTTAAAAGCCTTAGCCTTTGGGGTCAGCAGAAGGTTTTCTTTGTTGGCCTTAGCCTGTCGCTTTGCCTTTGGCTTGGGAACGGTAACTGCCTTTCTCTTTTTCAGTGTGGCAGGCACAGCAGAGGTGAGATGATTCTTTCTTCCATAGAACCGGGGATGCTCCATGTAAGCGGGAGGCACAATGCAGTATCTGGACAATGCCTCAGATAAAGATCAGCAAGTGGTGGGCTATGCAACGTGTACAACCTTTTATGCATGGTGGCCAGGTACAGGTGTTGAAAGTGGGTGGTCTGTTATGTGAGTCATTAACATATAAATACACCATCCATTTTGTGGATTCACTGCACATTGAATACACATCGACTAAACATCGAATACACATTCTTGTGTTTGTATTTCTTTCTACAGTACTCGCAGCAATGCCTGTTAAGAAGATTTCAAAGGATCTCAGCATGAGAATGAAGGAGATGTACACGAGCGGACAACGAATTGCAGATATCCAGCGCTGGTTAACTGCTTCTGGCCTCGTTGTGCCATCAAGCACTGTGTGCTATCATGCACAAGGAAAAAACAGAGACCGCAAAAAGGCACCAAGGGTAACAAATGCGTAAGTACTGTACAGTATACTGTATTTATAAAACTTAACCAAAAAAAATATAGAAAACTGTAGTGTACATCTACAGTATACCGTATTTATATAGTATATTTATTATATTACAACAGTATATACTGTAGTGTACTGTATGTGTGGTCAATTTATATTTTTTGTGCAGCAGTATACACTTTTGGTATATTGCAATTCATCTTACAACGAAATATACAGTATATGATGTGTATTTATTATGATATAACAACAGTATACCGTATTTATATAGTATATTTATTATATTACAACAGTATATACTGTAGTGTACTGTATGTGTGGTCAATTTATATTTTTTGTGCAGCAGTATACACTTTTGGTATATTGCAATTCATCTTACAACGAAATATACAGTATATGATGTGTATTTATTATGATATAACAACAGTATACCGTATTTATATAGTATATTTATTATATTACAACAGTATATACTGTAGTGTACTGTATGTGTGGTCAATTTATATTTTTTGTGCAGCAGTATACACTTTTGGTATATTGCAATTCATCTTACAACGGAATATACAGTATATGATGTGTATTTATTATGATATAACAACAGTATACCGTATTTATATAGTACAACAGTATATACTGTAGTGTACTGTATGTGTGGTCAATTTATATTTTTTGTGCAGCAGTATACACTTTTGGTATATTGCAATTCATCTTACAACGAAATATACAGTATATGATGTGTATTTATTATGATATAACAACAGTATACCGTATTTATATAGTATATTTATTATATTACAACAGTACTGTATACTGTATATTTTGTCTATTTATATTTATAGTACAGCAGTATACATTTTTTGTATATTTATATTTACTGTATATTACAACATTACATGTACAGTATACAATATACAGTACATTTTATATTGCTGCATATTAATAACACAATATAATTTCTTTGCATTGTAGGGAGACTACTCTTCTGGTGGACAGAATAAGTGAGGAGAATGATGAGAGGAGCGCATTAAGGGTTAAAAACACTCTTCAGGAAAACCACAATCTGACTGTATCCGAGAGCAGCATAAAGAAGATGAGACGCAGAATTGGATGGAAATATGGACGTGTGAGGTTAGTAGTGGACAGTACAGGAGGTACTGTACTGTAAAGTAAAAATGTTGTTTTGCAAACTGTACTGCGCTGTGACGCTAACATTTTTTATTCATTGTCATTACAGAGCGTACCCCATGATACGGGACGCAAACAAAATCAAAAGAGTGCTCCAGGCCCAGGCATGGATCGACAGCGGTGAGACTTTCCAGGATTGCATCTTCACTGATGAGTCTACTGTGTCGCTGGAGAGATTTGCAAGATTTGCGTTCCACAAAAAAGGCCGCATAACTTTGAAGCCACGGCCAAAACACCCTGTGAAGCTGCATGTGTGGGGTGCCATCTCTAGGCGTGGACCGGGATGCATTGTCGTCTTTGAAGGTACAATTTCTCAAATATAATGCCGCCTAATGCACTGTACTTGACTAGTGTTGCCTTACCGTATGCACTGTACTGTACTATTGAGCACTTTTCTTTTCTTGCTATAGGAATCATGAATAAAGATTTCTTCCAAGACAACATTGTGCCCGTGATAGTGCGATACATCACACAAGACTTTCCCAATGGTCATCGCTTTTACCAGGACAATGATCCCAAGCACACCGCGTCGACGGCGCATATCCTTGAGCGCGGCATCAACTGGGTGAAGACGCCAGCGGAGTAAGTGTAGTAGACCGTGTCCCATTTATATGTTCCCCACTGTTTTTACTGTGTACTCTATCTCTTAAACTAATTGTCCTTTCTTTCCAATCACAGATCACCAGACTTCAATCCGATCGAAATGGTCTGGCATCAGCTGAAGGACCACATCCGTAAAGTGGCGAAACCCTCCAAGAAGGACGAGTTGTATACAGCCATAATGAGTTTTTGGAACGATGTACTCACCGAGGAACGATGCAATAAATATATAGACCATATTGCCACTGTGTTGCCCATTGTCATCGCGCGCAATGGACAAGCATCAGGAAAGTAGTACAGTGCTGTAGTATTGTACAGTAGGTACACTATGATACAGGTAAGTATGGCACAGATTTTAGCTTTCCCAATAGTCAGAGTTTACAGTAGTTCCAGTATACAGTACAGTAGACTAGTTTGACATACTACAGTAACTGCCTACTAACTGCTCCATTTTTTCTTTCCAGAGAAAGCTGCACCAGCCACCTACTGTACAGTAGGTCTACCATAATACAGTACGCACATACAGTACAGTACAGTAACTGAACAAAGTTTTTGTTTTCTTGTCGTTCCAGGAAAAAGGGTGCACCAGAGGGGAGGGGGGGCCTTGTGTTCGTCAAATCTGCTTGTGCAGTCAAATGTACAGTATATAAACAGCAGTAATGATGTACACAAAACCTCTCCTCTCTCAATGAACTACTGTACCGCAGACACAATGAGGATACTGTTACAGTATGAAGGGAAAAAGAACAGGATGGGTTATTTAACATTACAGTATACTGTGCAATATTTATACTGTATATTTATATATACTGTATTTTTATTCTAAAGGTATTCGAGAATGTACTCTACTAGATGAGGACCTGGTGACTTTCAACACTCTCAGACACACAGAAAGGATTATTTCACATCACTGTATATTTATCCTGTATATTTTCAGTAATTTAGAAGCAGTGGCTGTTCTGAACAGCCCAGGGCCAGATTAACAAAACAATGGCTTGGATTGGATTAGCCAGACGATTGATGCTTGGCCAGGGAGGGATTAAAAACTCTAAGGGAGGGGGTGGGTGGTGTAGCTGTAGGATTGTACTGTGTCAGTATTTCCAACGCCAGGTCACCCTAATAATTGCATGAATAAACCCCCAAAGACAAGGCCCAAATATACTAGTACAGTATACTGTACAGTACTGTAAAGTATGTATTATTGTGTGTTGATGTTTTGAATTGCTGTTAACTTGAAAAGTTTCACCATTGTATTGTACTGTATTTGTAAATAAAAGTATTTTGTGGCGACTTCAGCAATAAAAGAACTGGTTAATTTATCTCACATAAAGTACGTGAATACGACCGCAATCACCATTGTACAGTAAATGGGTGCATAGGATGGAACGACAGGTGCTAAAGGGGTATAAATATGATACTGTATTTATCAGTATTGATCAAAGAGAATTGATCAGAAGGATTCCCCTTATAAAGTATACAGCACTCTATTGTCATTCATACAGTACAGTATACTGTAGTAAAAGGTAGACAACACATGGTCTTGCAGTACAGTATACTGTATTACTAAAAATCTGTCAGGTTGACCAGAATCACTGCGGATATCGGAAAATAATACAATTTTATTAATTCTACGTACTGTATATAAGGGGAATCCTTCTGATCAACTCTCTTTGATCAACACTGATAAATACAGTAATTTATCTCACACTCAGTACTACAAACTGCTTTTTGCTTGCAATAAACAAACAAACAGGGAAGCGCTACTGTATACTGTATGAGTTAGGATCAGGCCCAGCAGCCACTTTATGTTGAAAACCACATATGAAATGAGCATAAATTTGCATGAATAATTACACAAAAATAT
Source organism: Ascaphus truei (assembly GCF_040206685.1). Classification (NCBI taxonomy): domain Eukaryota; kingdom Metazoa; phylum Chordata; class Amphibia; order Anura; family Ascaphidae; genus Ascaphus; species Ascaphus truei. Next base: position 243,327,860 of record NC_134486.1, read on the forward strand.
ATAAAATAAATAGCACAAGTCTCTGACAGAGAGAAATTGTCCAGGTGGTGTTGATACAGGTTAATGCCCCTGTCTGATAGGACAGACTCGGGCAAGAATGGCCTGTGAGAGGTGAATATCCAGAATGGTAGCTGGGATGGAAAGCGCTACCAACTGTGCAGGTATTGAAGTGTGTAGAAATGGGAAGGTGCCGTAGGCATCAAATGTGGAAAGCGCTCACCCAGACTTCATACACTGCGCTTTTTGCTTGCATACTGCAAAGCCGCAAGACCAGCAACATTGTAAAAAAAGAGCAAAAAAAGAGCAATGAGCGCGAAATTGGCGTGGGAACTTCTGTTCTAGGGCCCCTAGAAATAATATTCTTTATTTTATTTATAAACTCACATTTATATATAAAGTATATATTTATTTCTCTTCATGTATTTATTTATATTTATTTATTAATTGTGGAGCTGCTGTGCGTGAGGGGCCATGGCCAGGATGGGGGGGGGGGGGGGGTAACGGTACAGTATGTGGGTAGGGGGTGAGGGTGGTTAGACCTCACAGTACATTATGCACATTGGGCCCCCCTCCTCCCCACATTTACATACTGTACACTACACGACATCAATGCAGGGAGGGTTTACCAATGCAGGGAGGGTTTACCAATGCAGGTAAGGCTTTAGGCCTTTATATCTCTCTCCCTTCAGTGTAATCTGCTTAACAGAAACATTAGGGGGGGAAGGGGCTTTAGGCCTTTATATCTCTCTCCCTTCAGTGTAATCTGCTTAACACAAACATTAGGGGGGAAGGGGTTTTTAAACAATGCTGCTGTGTATAATGTATAAGGTTTTTTACAATTAGATAGATGTAATCCTTGGTATTGTAAGGGTTAGTTTGTTTTTAAATTGTCTTTTCTGGTTGTTACTTACAGTATATATTGATTTTGGTTTACTTGCTTGGTTAAA
>NC_134486.1:243331306-243386993 GCF_040206685.1 Ascaphus truei
CCCCTCCCGCAAGTCGTAAACTCACACCAAGGGCCAAATACCCCCCTCACCCATCCCCACTACACACAATAAAGCGGGCACGGTGGGTTAACCCCTTCATTGCCTTAGCGGCTATCCGCTATGGTAATGACGCAGCATTTTCCGTATTTTTAATAATATTGATCAGGAGCAGGGGGGGGGGGTTCCCTGAGCATTAATCATTAATTTCTGGCTCAGGGAACCCCCTGCTCACTGTACAATATTATTAAAATAATGCTTCTTTACCATAGCGCATAGACGCTAAGGTAAAGAACGAGTGTTTATTTATACTGTATATTGTATGTGTTTTATTGATACTGTACATGTGCAGAGGGTCTCCAGAGCAGAAGCGCACAGGTTTCAGGTCTGGGGACCCCGTGCCCCCCGAGATACAGGCCCCTTTAGGGGGTGCCGGTATCCCTCTGCTCTGCTTGGTTTACAGGCCGCGGTCACGTGATCGGGGCTTTTAACGCAGAGCTGGATACCGGCACCCCCTAAAGGGGCCTGTATCTCGGGGGGCACGGGGTCCCCAGACCTAAAACCAACGCGGTTCAGCTCCGGAGACCCCCTGCACATCTACACTATCAATAAAAATGTATTTCAAATAATTTTTAATGTGTGGATGTTTGCGCAGAGAGAGAGCAGCGGATCTCTCTCTGCTGCAAACACATCTCGCCCCCGCCGCCCATACAGTAGTATCATTTATGTATGTGCATATACAGTACAGTACTGTACAGTACTGTATGTTAGGGCTTACAGGGGTTGTTGTTATACAGTACTGTATATATATATATACTGTATACTGCATTACAATTCATTATAGGGGACGGCTTCACAGAGAATAGCTCGCAAGCGCCACCATGTGTATTTTGACGGCATTGCAGTATTGTAACCAGCCGGAATAAAAAGCTTAAATTCCTGCCGGAAAATAACGCAATGCACTCTGGCTGAAAAATATCAGAAACCTGAATACACCCGAGTATACCCGAATTCGCGGGACTAGCCGTGCTCGAATAAAGTGTGTCGCCAGTGTACATTCCCTGCTACTTTTTCACTAATATCTCACATTGATGTTTCAAGTCTTCAATTTGTGCTAGCTGCATCTTTTTCACATTCTTTCACATATTGAGCATAATTTTGACTAATTGTTTATAACACTTCCTTTGGAGTTACCACTATTAGTTTTGAGCGCACCTTTATCCATTTTCTCAATTTACACTATGAGAGTTGTGCGCTGTTGCTGTGTCTTTTTTTCTATTTCAGCTACATCTGTATGACATACTATTTTTGCTAATTTTATAGGGAAAATATGCATTTACCTCTCCACTTAGATTGTAAGCTCTTCAGGGCAGGACTCCTTTTCCTATTTTTCTTACATCAGAAGAACTTATTCCCATTGTCTTCTAATATTATGTCATGTGTATTGTAAAGCTCTATGTACCTGGATGGCGCTATACAAATAAAGATATACATACACTGGAATGGAATTGGACCCCCCCCTCTCTTATGTTAATGTTGCTGGGGGGTGGTGGTGACCATGTGATCGCTACCCCAAGTGATCAAATCAAAGAAGATCGACGGCACTCAGATCTTTAGCAAATCCTGGCAATAATCACAACTCGCTATTCCCTTTCAGTTTCTGTTTTTTGTTTGCAGAACAACATTGACCTCTTGTGGTTACTTACATTAAAGCATTGCATGAGCCCAATGTATCACTCCTGTTATACTGAATGTGCATGGTTATTATTATGACAAGAGTACATATACTGTATGTAAAGACAGAGTGAGACAAGCGGCGGAGGTCCCTGCCCCAGGGAACATACAATATAGATTACAGCCAATCCTTGTTTAAATTGTATTTTTCCCACCAGAGGTGTGTGATATTGACTTTCCCAAAAAGTTTTTTTGAGCAAATAATTCAATACACCATTTAACATGTTGTATTGTTTACTCAATGATTTATTTGGAACAGCGCCATTAACATAATCTTTACAAGTTAAGTAAGGTAGACTGTTGATCCTTCCCCTCCACCAGTGATACTACTTTATCCCAATAGTTTAGTGAGACTGCCTGCTACCACTCCCAGAACTGAGGGAAACTAGTTGCTCCAACCCTCCGTGAGTGTGTCTTCCCTCTCACCCCAACATAATTCTGCTTCATCGCACTTTACTCATTTCAAGGAGAGCAGGCAATCTTGCTATCTTGCTCACGGGGGCAGAAGTCTTTTTCACTAGAGGAGAAGCGGTCATTCTCACTCACTGAGTGGGAAAAGGGGGCAGTATGACTGGGAGGATGGACATAATCCCCCACTAGAGGGTGTGAGCAGGGATGCTCATTGCAAGAGGGCAGCAAGGAGTATCACTCACTGTAAGAGAGAAGCTTGTGGTCTAACTCACTGCAAAGAAGAGTCTTCCTTCACTGAGGGAATCAGACACTCACTTGAGGGGGTCAAGCATTTTGAAATTGTAGGAGGTAAAGGAGTACTGAGAGTATCAGGCTGTTCCAGTTGGTGGGTGCAGTCAGTCTCACTCACTGCAATCATGGAGAAAATAGTTTCACTACCTTGGAGGCTTTTCACTCACTGGACGGATCAAGACGTCTCACTCACTTAAGGGTTCAGCAGTCTATCTTCCTAGTGGACTGTAGTATATACCGACTGCAAGTTCCAGGATAATACTGTTGGTATGATGTATATAATAATATAAAGTCTGTTAGTGCATAGACAAGGAATGAGGGATAATAGGCACCATATGTATGAGGTGGAGTGGTATAACTAACAGGGTAGGTAGCCGCAGCAAAAGACAAATGAGCCTACGATGAAGATAAAAATCTCCTGGCAAGTCAGCTGCAGTTAGACGAAATACCCAGAAACAGTTAGTATAGCCGGTGTGGAGTAAGCAAGAAGTACTCACAATTAATCACCGTAATCCGTTCCTCGTGGCCATGTAAAAAATGCCGAAGCACATCTGCCTCCCTTGGCGGTGTCTCTCCTATCAACATAGATTGAAGGTTAGAAAATGATTAGAATGACAGTCAATCATTGAAAAAGCCGAAATCACCAGCCAGAAGTTGAAATTAAAAAACCTTTATTTAAACTACATAGAAAAATTGAACATCCACAGACAAAAAAGCTCCTCCTCCCACGCGTTTCACGCCATCACTGGCGCTTTCTCAAGGAGTGTAATAGGAGAGGAGAGGAACTGTTATTTAAACCTAGATTAAGGTCGAGGTAGTCGGGTCAGGATTGGAGAGGTAAGGATAGTCGGGGTACTTGCCTAGGTCGGTTTGGAGAGGTGCGGAACGTTGCAGGTACTTAGCCATGGCCAGGATTGGAGAGATGCAGATCCTCATGATACTTTGCCGAGGTCAGGATTGGAGGGGTGCGGATCGTCGTTGGTAGCCGGGGTCAGGAGAGTAGAAAGCTGGAGTTCAAAGAGTAGCCGAGGTCAGGAACAAAGGAGCTAGGAACCGTAGTACAAGACAAGACTGTGGAGGCAAGCGTAGCAGTGAACACTTCGAATAAACAAAGGTTTATGCTCAGCCGAATTGCCAGTGTGACAGGCACCAATGAAAAAGAAGAAGAGTGGAGGTGCGTCAGCAGTGCCTGCTGTAATTGGCAGTTCCGGTGCAGAAGACAGGTGTGGGAAGGTCCATGATGATGGTGAGTAACGCGGTACTGGCGCACGCTAACCATGCCCGCGTGTTCCCACTGTGCTCCGATGATGTCACCACGTGTGCACATCCTGGAGGTGTGACCAGGTGGCAGTGTATTTATCTCTGCGCGGGAGGAGCACACACCCCTAGGATGGCGGCTGATGCCAGGTTGAGGAAGGGGCGCATCACGGATGACGGAAGGAGCGGGGGCCCGATCACAGGTTGGGGTAAGTGCTGGGTGCGCCGAGCACATTGCGGAACATGGATCCTGACATACAGTACGTGCAGTCTTACTTGTTACAGAGGACAAACAAGCGGTCTCATTCACTAAAGTTGGAGCAGGTAGTCTCACTCACTTGAGGTGTAGAACAGGAGGCCTTACTCATTGAGGGGTATGTCGGCGGCCTTACGAAATCACCCCTCTTTCTCTTACACACCTCCTCACTCTCTCTCCCCCCTCTATTTTCTCCCAGTTCCCATGTATTTCTCTCCCCACCTCTGTCTCTTCCGCCTCTCACTCTCAGGGGGCGATTCACTAAGGAGTCATAACTGCTTTTAAGTGTGATAAACGTCCACAAAGCAGTGATAACAGTGCAGTATCGCACGTAAAAGGCTTTTTATGACCCCCAAAAAAATCTGTTATAAAAGAATCGTCCAATCAGGCAAAAAATGGCAAGCCTGCCATTTTTTGCCAGTCTGTGCGATTCACAAAGCAGTGATAAGTGAATCGCACTGTAGAAGCTCACCATTTCTTTTCACCAGTTAAAGTCTGGCGCCACAAAATGGAGACATGAAAAAAAGCATTGTTATTGTTTTTCCATGTACAGAAATAACCCAAGAGGCTGGCGAGTGTCCCCCCGGTGGTTCCCAAAGGTGTCCGGGGGTCCTCGGGTGGTCCCTGCAGGTCTCCGAGGGCCTCCAGGTGGTCCTCACGGGTGTCTGTGGGCCCATAGAGGTCCAGGTGGTCCCCGCAGGTGTCTAGGGGTCCTCGGGGAGTCCCCGCTGGCCTGCGGTACCAATACTGTGCCCAAAAAAACACAACAGCCAATACTTTGACATAAATACACCCCCCTCACCCATAACATATACAGTACAGGCGGTCCTCGGTTATCCGACACAATGCGTTACTCAAAATGGTGTTAGATAGCGAAACGTTGTAAAGCGAAACACTTTTTCCCATAGGAACACTGTTTAAATGAAAGGTTCCGTTCCTGAAGGCATTTTTAATGCTAAAATACACAAAATATTTTACGCAGACAATAAGATATGCAGCAAACACATAAATTATATAGTGCATATACTGTATTATATATATATATAATATAACATAATATATAATATAATATAAAAATATAATATATTATATAGTATAATATAGTTTAATATATATAATATATACACATAAACAACTTTGCAAAGCGTCGTAAGAGCGTTGGATAAGCCGTTTTGGCGTTGTATAAATGAACATAGGTATGCATTGCATAGCGTTGGATAAGCCATTCGTTGTAAAACAAAGCGTTGTAAAACGAGGACTGCCTGTACAGTAATGGGCAAAATTACTATTATCCAGATATGAATAATAGTGCATTTTTCCATTTAAAATAAAACTTTAACAAGCAGAAAAAAAGTAAATAATATTTGCACTCACCCCTGCCAGGCTGCAACGATGAAGGCCGTCCTAATCCTCATCACCGTCCATGTCCACCGTTGCCCCAAACAATGCAATCAAAAATACAATCTAATGTCCCCTAATCCCTTAATCACCTAAGCGGTTAGTAACCGCTAGAGTAATTAAGGGGTTAACCACCATCCCCCACTCCACAAATAGGGGGCCAAACCACCCTCCCCAGGCAACTACCACCACCCTCCACCCATTCATTGGTACAGTGGGTACATCATGCCCATCTAATATGGGCCTGATTTATCACTATAGCAATAAATGGTGAAGTAAACAAAAAACAGGCCCAAAATAAAACACATTACATAGCAAACTAAACACATAACAAATGCCAAGAAAACAATTGATTCGCACAGTGGTACATCATGCCATTATAATATGGGGATGATTTAACACTATGCCAGTCAATGGTCAACCTAAAAATAAATAATTAAAAACAATATTCAATGCATTCAAAACAATCACCAAATAAACAACAATAAACAAGTAAACACAACAACATTACCACCATTCAATTAAGCAAATACCAATTAAACACCAGAATGAACAATTAAATACACCAAAACAAAACCATCAATAAATAAAAGAAAGCTCAAAATAAGCACCATCAGTCAAAATCAAAATACTAAATATAATCCACTATTCAAAAGCAAACACCAAAAACACCCCTGAAATAATCAATTGAAAACACCACCAAAAATGCCAGCATACAAAGTCAAAACACAAAATAAATAGCATTAACTAGAAAAAACAAAGTACCAAAATACATTTAAAATACATAAAAGCAAGCATTTGCCAAAATAACCATTACATTGAGGGATCTTTTCCTATTGTCTAAAGATTTCCAATGTATCATAAAAGATCTGACAATTTGTGATAGGAACTAAGTGCTGCTATCCTTCTACTTTCAGAAAACGATTCTAACATAGTCAAGAACGCTGACAAGGGAGGCACAGTTGTTGTCCTTGACAGTGAGTACTATAAAAGAGAAGCACTCAGACAACTCAATGACATAACCTCATAGTTTAAAATATCATTTGGAGCTCATTGACGAGGGTATCATACTACGGGTTCTTTCAAAAACTGAATGTGATTATCTCAACATCACCCATCCCGTCGCACACATTGTTCACCATCTACCTAAAGTACACAAGTCACTCATTGCACCCCGGGGTAAACTTATAGTTTCCAGTATTGGGTCCCTAGGTGAGCACTTGTTTATTTATGTTGATCACTTTCTACAACCACTTGTTCGCATGTTACCTTCATTTTTACTTGACACCAAACATTCGCTATCACTTTTTCACGACTTTACTAGGCAATCTGACTATCTTTGGGTCACATTAGATGTGGCCTCACTTTACACTATCATTTCACACACACACGGTCTCACAGCTACTACATATTACTTAGAAACACACATCCACATTATCACCAGCACACATTACTTTTTTATTAGACAGTGGGCCTCATGCAGTAAGCGTTGATAAGGGAAATATGGCCATGTTATAGCCAAAATTGGGTTTGAGATTCAGTAAGCGCCGATAAGTGCTTCATATCGCCAGGTTTCGGAGCCGATAATTTGGTTATGGCCAGTCGCCTGCCGATAAGCCTGTTTTCGACACTGATCGCCACTTTTTTAAATCGGCTGGATTCAACAAAAAAAAACAGCTTATCGGGGCTGATCGGCACTACGAAATTGAGATGTTATGGCCGATTTCTCCCGCCAACTAAAGTTGGCATTTTGGACGGGAGAACGATCGCTAAGGCTGCCGGAACGGCACTTAGAAAAAAAAAATCTTCTGTACATCAATGGAAGTCAATGGAGCGGGGACGTATAACAGTATAGTACTGTTTACGTTTCATTGCTCACAATACAAGGGGGATTTGCATTACAGTGTGGGGGCATTCCCTGCATTGTGTCACAGCTGACGTGTCTTATTTGCATAACATTCGACTTTTACATGTTTTCAGCATTTGCGGGTCACATTACTCATCATGTGATGATGTGGCAAGGGAAAATACTATACTACACTCTTAAAGGAGAACCTCACATCATATCACACATTTTACTCAACTCAGCGACAATTATTTACATGATGTCACACATGTCACACATGTCACACATACACAGTATATTCATCTTCCTTTACATTACACAATGCTTGTAATGTGACATGCATCTTTAAACGTTCATGTACATCTGTATTCTCATGTTTACATATACTTTTGGGTCCTCCCTATTTTCATGACGTCACTTATTGGACGCTCAATCACATTGCATGTTTACATTGTAACCGTTGCATTACAAGCACTTCAACCTAACTTATACACACATGTACAGTAATTCATCATTGGGACACCTTGTAAACTCATTCTATACCAACTATCCTCCTTACACAAATGCATGCATATGCACACGACTATTCATTGTTGCCAACATGTCACAATAACATGGATAATTACACATGTTACACAAAACTTTTCCCACGTCAATCTCAGCCTTTTTGTCTCATTACATGACTGACTCTTGCGTTCACAAGTGTTACATGCATTGCACATGCAACTATTTATTTGCAAGCAATCTTTGTACAAAGCTTCACGTCACATCATTGCCAAATATCATCATTCCCTGCAGAATACACACAACAAATACTTAGAACAACAAGTGCACACAGCTTGCCACAGAAGTACTTTATTATGTTAATGTAACACCTTGCATTTTACTATGTCACCTGACATCATCACATACCTATTTAAAGGACGCACATTACCTGCTCATTCACAGCTACTCATTTCAAAATGTTGCGAATGTTTAGGAGACGCAGGAACATTCTTTTCTATGACATGCTTGATGATCAAGAGAATCATATAGGGCAAGGTAGGGACACACCGAGGGACAGTGACAGTGACGCGGATACGACAGGGACAGGGAGAGGGACAGGCCGAGGGACAGGTAGAGGGACAGGAGATCAGAGGAGAAGACAGAGGAGACAACTTGTGCCTCGTCCGCGTCTGTACAGGGAGAGAACCCTGTTAGATGGGATGAGTGAGGAGGAGATTGTAAGTCGCTATCGTTTGAGTTCAGCAGCAATCTTAGCTCTTTATGAGGAGATAAGGGGGGATTTAGATTTTTTCACAGCCAGAGGTCGTGCAGTCCCTGGGCTTGTTAAAATGCTGTGCTCATTACATTATCTTGCTTCCGCGTCATACCAGACAACTGTGGGCATAGTGGGCGGGGTCTCGCAATCTACATTCTCGCGGGCCTTGACCCAGTTTCTCTATGCACTCAATAGACGCGCTAGGAATTATATTCATTTTCCTACAGAGGCGACAGAGTGGCTGGAAGTCAGGACTGGCTTTTATAATATAGCAGGGATACCATCTGTGCTGGGTGCAATCGATTGCACACATGTTGCTTTGATTGCACCTAGTCAGAGTGAGCATGTGTACCGCAATCGGAAGCACTACCATTCACTCAATGTACAGGTGGTATGTGATGCGACGATGAGGATAATGCATGTGGTACCCAAGTTCCCTGGTTCCAGTCACGATTCCTCTATCCTGAGGAACTCTTCAGTCTTCCATGCGTTCGAAGAGGGACATTTTGAACCTGGTTGGCTGCTGGGTGAGTACATATTTACATGTTCTAACACAAAACACATGTTGATTTAGGAATGTTGGCATTGTACAATTTGATCACTAATGTCAGCTTATGTGTGCTCCATTCATTATAGGTGACTCAGGATACGGAATTAGGCCGTGGCTCTTGACTCCGGTGCTAAACCCTCAAACTGAAGCAGAGGACAGGTACAATGCAGCCCATATATCTACAAGATCTGTTATAGAGAGGACATTTGGCCTACTCAAGACCAGGTTTAGGTGTCTGGACAGAACTGGTGGGGCTCTTCTATACAAGCCTCAAAAAGTGTCTGATATTATCCTTGCCTGTTGCATTTTGCACAATGTTGCACTCAGGCACAATGTACAGTCAGACCTAGCTGAGGCTTTGGTAGACGAGCATCCCACCCATGTAGCTGCTGAAAATGAACAAACAGCCAGTGGTGGCCAGACACGACAGAATCTCATCAATTCATTTTTTTCTTGTAAGTACAAACTCATATGTTCCTAGTACTACTTTTATAGTTTAATTATGTTATATTAACAATAATGTTTCTTTATATAACCTTCTGTTAGGACACAGATGAATATGGGTTGCACACCTTTCTTTTCTCTGCTGTGTGCACAAAGGGATGTGGCACCGGTATGTTATTGTTGCACAGGTTATATAATCCCTCTTCAATTGTACTTTAGTTGTGTGTATGTGAATACAACTTGGGTAACAAAGCAATAATATTTTAGCATTGTGTTATTCCTTATGCTAAGACAAAACACATATTATGCCCATAATCATTCATGCTTCTAGTATGCTTACATACAATGTTATTGGTGCAGTGTAACATGTACATCCATATGATGTGTACACCAGGCTGATTTACATTTTGAATGTCATGAAATATACATGGTGTTGTACATTTAACACCAAATACACACTTTGCTGTGTTGTTTACGGTACTGAAGATGGCATGTCAATGTTTGCAATTTATATATTGTTCCTTTGCATTATAGGTATATCTCCAGTATGACTGATCATGGTATGTATATTTGCTGACATCTCTCATAAGATGTGGCTACCTCAATCTTCCTATAATTATTGGAACTAAAAACCCAACATATTGGTTTAAACACAAATGTTACATATATGTACTTTCTGTATCATGTATATGCATTTAGCTACTCTTGAGCTTTCATGTGCATTGTATTACAAAATGATTACTCACATTTCATCACATTTTATGTATGTTTCCTTATAATTTCCATTAATGTAATATAGAGGTGGTTGGAGAAAAGGGGATAACTGTACTTATTTGTTTACTTACGGGAGCACATTCATCACTAGCATAGACACACTTTTTAAGACAACTGTTTGTGTCTCTATCAATTGGTGTAGGATCCATGTATAACACCGACAAATGATAACACCAGCTTTATTATGGTAGCTTATATCATCATATTGACTATACTATGTATTTCTAAACGATTAATAAACACAGTAAACTATAGTTAGTTAGGTTAATGAAATATACACAGAAACGTACTTCATAACATGATGGTAATGTCATATTCAGAACATCATGCATTGGAGGGGACCATAACATCTGGCCAGTAACATTATTTGCTACAGTCCCAAACCATTTTATCTACATACCCATGTAACAAGAGATTTTAAAAATAAATGGCTACTTGGTTGTAAGTGTCCTTTACATTGGGAGAAGGAGTGGCTCACTGAGTAAAGACACACACTGGCACTGATAGTTTGAAGCAGGGGAGTCTGGTTCAATTCCCGGTGTGGGCTCCTTGTGACCTTGGCCAAGTCACTTTATCTCCCTGTGCCTCATGCGGCAAAAAAACATTTGTACGTTCCACGGGCCAGGGACCTCAGGCTGAAACATGTGTCTGTAAATCGCTGCGTACAACTAGCAGCCCTATACATGAACATGCTCATATTATTATTATTATTGTTACATAGTTTCGACAGTCATACGTTCCATTACATATTAGAATACACAAATGTGTTAGCAGAGTGGGAATGGTTGTTATATATAAAACACACCATGTCATAAAATGTTAGTAGTCATTAAAGAACACTCAATAAAAATTCATGAGGCACTCTTTTGCAACATCATTATGTTAATTAAGTGCTTATGCAATATAGGCATAAGGGTATCACATTTTTAATTGTTTGTTAATAAGCGCTGCAAGCAATATAAAATTAGTTCCATATGTAGTATAGTAGTCGGTGGCTCCTCCTCACAATCATCTCATATAAAGGTAGACTCTTCTGAAATCATACATTGATCCGATTGTATCTTCCCCGACATCTCTGAAATACAGCAAACACATGATGGTCAAAGATGGCACCTTACTAGATATGCATCCGTGACAACGCGTTACGCAGCTCTATATGATTGTGTAGATACACACGTCACTCACTTATATGTTAGAAGTAAAACTGTTCATCAGTATGTAATGTTTCTTTAAATTTGTAGCAGGCATAACTATGTATAAGAAGTGAACGTTGCCTGTATACTGAAAGATGTGCGCGCACATCTTTGTGTGCGCACGCACTTCACGCTTGGCTCCACTAACTGTTAGCGCATGCGCAAAACAAAGCGTACGTTGTGCGTTCAATACATGTTGAAAATACCAGTAAACATAACATCTTTATTTCAAATACAATGAAGACGAAACTACATTCGTTCTAAACGAGTACATCTGTATTCTTTTTAAACAGACGTGTTTGAACAGAAAGCACGGCCGATAACACAATGCGCAAATGCAATACGTGTGACGTCATGTTAAGCCAGCGTGAAACGCACGCTAACACTCCTCCCACTCAATTAACATTCGGCTAACGCCCAGGGTACGCCTACAAACACTGAGCCGCACGCATCACACACTGCAGTTACCGTTACTATAACAAAACATGACAGCCAATAGGCTTTGAGGCGCGCACGTCGCTTGGGGGCGGGACTTACATCACTAATCCTTTTTAAGGACGCCTTGGCCCATGACAAGGGTCCCACGTCATACGTGGTGGACCCGGTTTTCAATGTTGTAGATGTTGCATGATAACAAAACAGGTATGTGTTAGAGTAATGGTAAAATGTTGCTAATATGTTTAAAGGGATAGGAAAGTACGTATATTTATTCCGTCAGCAATGTGTACTACTCTTTCAGGTCCTACTATATTGTATTAGGAAACAATTTGTTTGTGATCGCTACATGTTATGCAGTCTGCAATGTTACGCTGTATCCACGCATTGAAAGTGAAAATGGTGGTTACAAAAAAAAAAAAAATTTAAACGCAGAGTCAACGCATAACGATTGTTATATTTACCATTCTTCTAGAATTAACTCTTCGCCTGGCTGCAACTGGTCGCTCCAGAAATGCAAGCCATTTTCATCCACGCTTAACCCAACCGCTGAATCCAGTATGGCACATATCTCCTCCAGGATGCGCTCATAGGAATCGCCACTGCTTTCTTCAAATAATTGGTCGGGAGGTAGGTTCATTTCTTCCGGTTCCCATTCCAATGCAATTTCAGCTGAAAGGCTTGGTACATAATCATAGTACTTTTGTTCTTGTACAATGTGGGTTTCAGGAATGGAGGCTGCAGATATTGCAGCACGTATCGATTCAAACGGATCAGTAGTAGCGGATACATTGCTATTGCCATTAGGAATAAATATGCCTTTCACGACAATATAAGTGCCGTCTTTCAGGATAAATTGTTTTTCCGGGGCAATCTTCCAGAAACCATAGGTGTGTTGTAGCTTATCCTGGTCACGTTCAAAAAAGTCATTACTTGATAAAGTGAATCTTATTGAGGAATTAAAATTCCGTGCATGCTTACGGTCTTGGTAATAAGGATATTTTGCTCGAATGAAATCATCGATTTGGCGTGTGCTTGCTTTCTGTCCGCGACTGTTCAAGATGGCTTCACAGATCATGTACTTATACCCTAAAAGGGGATTAATATTGTTAACGAATTCATCAGCCATGTCTGAGTAGCACAAAAGCTGTGTGCAGGTCTGTGTTATTTGCTCATCAAAATGAATGTGCTGAATGGCTAACAAACTCCTGTTTTTCCTTGTCAAGGTCAACAAAAGTAACTACTTTGACTCCTTATTTCAAACGCCAATTGGATTTGGTTGTCTAATTGGGTTAACAGTTGTGGTTCGTGATATGGGACTGTGGGAGAAACATTTCTCCTTCTTTTATCTCGTTTGTGAAAAACATCCCTAGACTGTGAATGCGTTCACATAGTGTTTTTTTGAAAACTAACAAAGACCAGTGTGTGAAAATATTTCTTAGCCAGGCATATCAGTAAAAACACACCTGCAAAAAGAAATGTTTTTTCCCCGCTTACATTTCTGTGTGTATGTGAAAGTCTGGTTAACTCCCTGTCTGCATGAGTTTAAATACGTGTGTATATATATATATATATATATATATATATATATATATATATATATATATAAATATATATATATATATATATAAATATATCTCTTATAAAAATATATATATATTTATATATAATATTTTTTTTTTTTTTTATATTGCAGGAGTACACACAACATTGATGGCATTAAGTATACCTTGTATGAAACCTATTTAAATGGTGAGAAACATGATTGAATTAAGTAATAAACATTTGTTTAAGCACAATACTGTTAGAGTCTCATACTTAGGATATTTCTCAAACATTAGGCCTGTATTATTAAAATAGTGTGCTTTCACAAGGAAGCATGAAGTGTATTAGTTTGTGTATACCAGTTTATATAGTAATATATATATATATATATATATATATATATATATATATATATATATATATATATATATATATATATATATATATATATACACACATATACACACATATATATATATATATACACATATATACATATATATATATACACATATATATACATATATATATATACACACTCACACACTCACACTCACACTCACTCAGTGTGTGTGTGTGTGTGTGTGTGTGTGTGTATATATATTATTATACATTCTGAGATGTTATAGAAACGAACACACAACTGATTAAAGGACAAAATTACAATGGCCAAGCAAGGCAAAGGTAAGTAATAATTTACACATAATCCTGCTGTACACGTACAAGAAAGATGTTTGCACTTACTTAGGTGTTTTAATAATTGCATGTGACTAATATGCATATGCAATTCTTACATCAATTAACACACCCAAATGCAATGTTTTGCTGCAAAGTCAATGGCAGCTTCTCTAAACTTAGCAACTGGCTCCTGGTGGACCATTACTGAACAGACGATTACAACATAAATATTTATAACACAATTAATTATGAGTGTTAACATTTCCAAAACTTCACGTGTACAAGAACATAGTTGAAAGTTTGGAAACAACACAGTCTTCAGCATACATACAATAGTAATTAGATAATCTGAAGTCAACAAAACAAGGCCAAACACATATTTTCTGAATTATAACATTTATTTTTTTTGTTCCTTTTGCGAGCGAGTAACAGGCCTGCTTGTTGTCTCTTGAATTTTCCTTTTTCTTTTGCCACCAACTTTAGGCACAACAGAGCCACTTTGAGTGGCCTCTGGCACTTCACGGGCAGGGCTTGTGGCCAGTGACTGTTCACCTACGGGGCTTGTGGCCAGTGACTCACCTACAGGGCTTGTGGCCAGTGACTCACCTACAGGGCTTGTGGGCAGTGATTCACCTACAGGGCTTGTGGCCAGTGACTCACCTACAGGGCTTGTGGGCAGTGATTCACCTACAGGGCTTTTGGGCAGCGATTCACCTACAGGGCTTTTGGGCAGCGACTCACCTACAGGGCTTTTGGGTAGTGACTGTTCACGGACAGGGCTTGTGCCCAGTGACACATGTGAGCAAGTTGGTAGACACTGCACAAGTGATGGTTGGTCTGTTTCATGTGTGTCTTGTTTTGTTTTTGTCGCCTCCTTTGTAGGTGTCTGCTGCTGAATTTGTAGAGATGGCAGCGGTAGGATGTCATCAGGAACCTGCACAGCAATGTCTGCTACTTGACCGGTAACATTTGGGCCTGGTGAATGAATCTCAGATGAATGTGGTGAAAACTGACCTGCATGAACAGATCCTGGCTGGGAGGTGTTGAATTGTGGTACATTAGTCATTCTCCAGTAATTAGCTTGTGTTTGCTGAACAACTAATGCTTCGAATGAGGTGTTGATTTTTTGCAACTGTTTAGGCACTTCAATGAAGACTCTGTGGAGATGTGCCAATTGTGATACTGTTTCTTCCTGCAGTCCAATCATCCTTTCCAGCACTGTCATCATGTCTGAATGGCGACGATTTTCTGCGTCCACTATTTTTCCCTCTGAAGCTACAATTGCATCGTATGTGGAAGTTGATGGACGATTTGGCGGTACAACAGTTTCTATTGGCACCTCTTCATGGTCACATGATTGTATTTCAGTCTCTTCTGTGGCGTCATCCTCATCATACTCATCATCCTCATCACCATGATGTTCTAAAAAGAAATGTACACATTATTAAATGGCATGTTAATGTATGCTGTGTTACTATGTAATTGTACTGTGTCCTAAGTAACACCTAACATGTTAGCATACGTTTTATAACCTCATTAAAAACTACCTTGACTTACGAATAATGTTTGGACTCAGTATGAAATATGAATGAATGAAAAGTTGCTCTAAACTCAGAAGTCCTACATGATAATTAACATCACTAACACAATACATGTTGCCTTACACTTAATTTTCACTGACACTAAGTAATCCTATTTAAAGAAGATGTGCAAAACAAATAATGCACATGACAACATAACATATAGAAGAGCACATATTATATGGCCAGCAAATGATACACTCACCTTCTAGTAGTGTTGAGCTGGCTGACCCAGGTGAAGACACTTGTTCCATCTCAGGTGACACATGTCCTCCAGGGGCAACTATATATAACAATAACATAAGTTTTACATTTACATGTGTAAATATTGAACAAACACTTATTGTATGTTCTGTATTTATGATTAACTAACAACATCAGTTCCTTAACCGAAAATGTGTGTGAAAGTGAACATAAATAGTTGTAATAACACTGTACATGCCTGTGTACTTAGAATTTTTGAGTTCCCTAACATACAACATACTATGTTTCTGCAGTAATGCGTGAGGATAAATAGATTAAATGAGTACATAAAAATCATATGTTGTGTAGTGATATCAGTATCATAATGTACATAACTATCATGAGATGACCATTCACAATGGTTATCATGAAGGTGGTCATATTGCAAAAAGTGTTGTTTTTGGTAGAGGATATGTGTGGTACATTAATCGAAGATGTGGCACACCTGAATGTGGCTGTGACTCAACAAGACAACACATGCAGTGTGTGATAATGTGTCTTTCATAGTAGTTCAACTATAGATATGAGTGAACTAATGTGTGACGTACGCTTTGATAAGTAATGAGTTGTTGGGGCATTTAGTAGCTAGAGTTAAGCTTTCCAATGAGTGTGATTAACTTCAGTTGTGCTATTCAGGTTGTAAGAAAGGTATTCCCTTCCCCAAAAAGCCTAATCAGCCACACCTTTCAATGACTTGAAACAGGTGCAAATGGTGTGAACTAAGTTGACCGTGAAATGAGGCTGTAATTAGTGTGTGTGCTGAACCCCACCCCCTCTGTTGAAGTGTATGCTGTGATGAGATATTAATTGCAGCTGCTTTAACACAATGGTAGATGAGCTAAGTAGTCATCTGCAGTGTTTAAGTTATGAAAACAATGACATAACATATGATACGTGTGCCTCATTATGCTGTCTGTATATGACATAAAGCAAAAATGGACCTTTTCATAAGCAACTATAGATGTGTTAGTGCCAGTGATGTTTGTAGGCCGTTACATGCAATTTCTTTGATGCATGCTTAAAATAGGCAGTAATGTCATGTTTGTCGGAGTAAAATCAATAAAATACACAATAATATGATACATATTTCTGTTCTGTACCTGTAGCTACTAATAATTTCTCATGAACATGTGTTACACGTGTACTACCCTGTTGTTCCCCATCTTCGCCCACCATCAATTGCTTCCACTGCAGCTATGCATTTTGGGAATTCACATGTAAATGAGCACGCAATGGCACGTGCTATATTAGTTACTGCTTTTAGTAGGACTACTACATATATGTCTATTTTGAGATATATATATACAGAATCAGACATATACATATATAGATGCAGGTATGCTTATATTGTGAAGACAGTATAAAAAGCAGTGTAAATATGCAAAATAACTGTAAGCAACGACACGCCTAGTACAGTAATATTTATCACCTGCTGGAAATTGTGACGGATAAATTCCAATGTCACGGTCACCAGCCAAGCCTTCCACGACGACGGTAAGTAATTTTGGCCGAAGCAGCTCCTCCAATGGAGTCAATATGAGACGTTGTGGTGTGGGCCCACCTCCAGTGCCAGTAGCATGCACGCGTTGGTCTTGTATTTTCTTTTTCAATTTGGACCTAATATCATCAAATCTTTTCCGACAATGATACTTGTCCCTGACACTATTCCCACAGGCATTGACACCAATGACTATTGTGTCCCACATTTCTTTTTTGCTTGCTGCACTTGTCCGCCCTTGAAAAACATATAAAAGATATGAGGTAAATGAATAATAATATAAGCACCAGTTTCCTACACTGCTAGCTGTTCCAAGTGATAGCAAACATGCTGTTTTATGTGTAATATGTGCAGCACATGAGCATTCACTACTAAACCTATACATGTAAGCAAGGTTGCATTCATATTGTATGCAGTTCTGGCAAATTGACCGCCTGTGTTTATTTGTCCTTGTAAGGCATGATAAAAAGCTGTGTTTCCACACTAATGAACATAGAAAGATATTGTGTACCCATATTTGCATATGAACAAAACTCAGATGACCTAGGATCACATGTATTTGAATAATAAATGTAAAGTTACACTTACCTACTAAATGTCCATATATACTGTCATAGTGCTCCAGAATGCCAGTGACAAGAGCCCTATTTTCCTGGTCATTGAAGCGAGGATTACGTGGCTTCTCCACACGTTTTTTCCGAGCAGGTTTAGGGTCAGAGCTTGGCTGGTGCTGACTGGACTCTCCTTCTTCCAATGGAAGAGCCTCCAAAAGCTGGCCACCAGCAAGCACGCCACCACCATCCACCCCATCAGCAACTGCGCCACCAGCAGCACTCCCAGCACCAGCACTCCCACTCCTAGCACCAGCACTCACACTCCTAGCACCAGCACTCCCACTCCTAGCACCAGCACTCCCACTCCTAGCACCAGCACTCACACTCCTAGCACCAGCACTCCCACTCCCAGCAACAGCACTCCCACTCCCAGCAACAGCACTCCCACTCCCAGCACCAGCACTCCCACTCCCAGCAACAGCACTCCCACTCCCAGCAACAGCACTCCCACTCCCAGCAACAGCACTCCCACTCCCAGCAACAGCACTCCCACTCCCAGCAACAGCACTCCCACTCCCAGCAACAGCACTCCCACTCCCAGCAACACCACTCGGTGCACCAGCAACATCACTCCCCTGAACAGTACGTTCACTCCGACGCGTACTCCCACGAGTAGCACTCCCACTCCCACCAGCATCACTCTTCCCACGCTTTGCGGGCATACTTCCAGCACTCACAAAAAACAGACAATAAATGTACAGGCAATCACACGACCCACTTCCACATATAAAACAAGACAAAGATGTAAACAAAACAACAAAGGACAAAGCTCACCCAATACACAACAAGTCTCTCAGTCAATATGCAAATGTTCAATCGTCCAGCTCTGTGCGTCTCTCTCTCTCTCTCACTCCCAACAACACAGAGAATGATTAGCAGTACACGTTGCCTTTAAATATGGCGCGCAATCAAAAACATGCTTGTTTCGCCTGATTCAGCAAGATTTGTGATTGTGCAACCTAACAGCACCCCGCCACGCACGCCGATACACCTGTGTGTGATCGGCTCATCATCGTGAGAGTGGGCGGATTTGTTTTCGGGTTGATTTTGAATGTATTCGGCACTTACTGCATACGGAGAGGGAAAAACGCCAATAACATGACTAATCGATAAGCTTGCCGATTTCACATAATCGTCGCTTACTGCATGAGGCCCAGTATTTCTTTTTTTGCTTAAACCCAACTATTTTCAGTTTGATGGTCAATTTTATCTCCAAACACGTGGGACCGTGATGGGAACTTGCTTTGCCCCATCCTACACCAACCTATTCATGGGTTGGTGGGAGATGTCCCACATGTTTGAAGATAACAATCCATTTTGTCACAATGTGGTGCTATACAAGCGCTACATTGATGAACTGCTTATTATTTAGAGAGGTTCTGTTCAGGATCTCTTGTTCTTTTTTGATTATCTCCACGATAACACACTTGCAGGTAATTTACTCACCATTTCCATGGGCACCACATTCAGTTTTTGGATCTTTGCCTGTTTGTAGACCTTGACAAAAAGGTTCAAAGTGACATCTACTATAAGGACAATTCTCGTAATGCATTGTTACATGCAGGGAGTTGTCATAATTGATCCCTCTTCAAATGCATACTTACAGGACAATTTCTGCGTCTCTGTAGAAATTGTTCCTCAATAGATGATTTCAAGATCAGGTCTCAAGATCTAAAAGAACGTTTTTTACAAAGGGGCTTGTGACAGGGTGAAGTCAACCCCTATCAGTTATGCCTGGGAAACATATGTCTGAGTTCTTCATCCAGCACTCATAAGGGTTAACTCAGGTGGAAGCTAGCTAATCATGATGTAAGCTAACACCTGAGAGCCAGCAAGGTAGATAAGGATCTTGTTACCAGCAGTAGCTGCCTGTCTCAGATGAGAGCACATGGATAGATGTGCTGCTAACCAGAAGGATACAGCACACTACTTACTGCAGCAAAAGTAAGATTTCTTTCATTTGTTTGCATGACTGCTTAAAAAGACTCTTACGGTTTGGGTATGATTTAGCCAGCCAGCCTGCTAGCTAGGACTGCTGTGTTAGTCAGTTTTCTCCCAACGTGGAGCAGGATTTATTTGCTTAAAGGGACAGTGTACCCGCATGTTATGTTGCTGTGGAGAAATAAAGCCACTGAACGTTTTCATTTATCCTGAAACTACACGTGTGGACTGTTCCCTGACCTCGGCTACAGGCCGTCCTGCCACAGGGCTATAAAAGTCATGATTTTGATGAGGCTTTTGAGTATGCACTGTCACGTGATAGGATGGATCTTATTACTATGGCCAATACCAATGCGGATATTGATGTTAATATACAAACATATACTGCCACTAATGTATTGCCCTATTGTATCACTCAATACAGCAGTCAAGCCACAGCCGTGTCTGCTATTATTAGAAAACATTGGCAAATTATTTCTTTAGATCCCCTTTTAAAAGATATGGGGGGCTATGCACTAAGCTCCGATAAGTCGTTTTAAGCGCGCAAAGTGCTCTTAGAAAAGGCCTGCACAACTCGTAAAGTGAGAAGGGCCGAACTGCTCCAAGGAAAAAAAAATTGGGCCGCACGGGTAAAATCATCATCATCATCATCATCATCATCATCATCATCATCATCATCATCATCATCATCATCATCATCATCATCATCATCATCATCATCATCTCTCCTCCAGCACCTCTCATCATCATCATCATCATCATCATATCTCCCCCAGCATCCCTCATCATCATCCTTAGATCTCCCCCAGAATCCCTCACTATCAACCTTTGCGATACTCCCCATCTATCTCTCATACCCCAATCTCTCCCCCCCCCACACATAATACTCCCTCTCCACATCAAACACACAATACCCCCTGCACACCACACATCCCACCCCCCCTGCAGCTCACATCCCTCTCCCCATTGCACCTCACATCCCTCTCCCCCCGTGCACCTCACATCACTCTCCCCCTTGCACCTCACATCACTCTCCCCCCTTGCACCTCACATTACTCTCCCCCCTTGCACCTCACATTACTCTCCCCCCTTGCACCTCACATTACTCTCCCCCTTGCACCTCACATTACTCTCCCCCCTTGCACCTCACATCACTCTCCCCCCTGCACCTCACATCACTCTCCCCCCTTGCACCTCACATCACTCTCCCCCCTTGCACCTCACATCACTCTCCCCCTTGGGTGAATGACGGTGGGTGGGTGGGAGACAGTGACTAACAGTGACTGGGTGGGAGACAGTGACTGGGTGGGTGACAGTGACACTTGACAGTGACTGGGTGGGTAGGTGACAGTGACTGGGTGGGTAGGTGACAGTGACTGGGTGAGTAGGTGACAGTGACTGGGTGAGTAGGTGACAGTGACTGGGTGGGTAGGTGACAGTGACTGGGTGGGTGGGAGACAGTGACTGGGTGGGTGGGAGACAGTGACTGGGTGGGTGGGAGACAGTGACTGGGTGGGTGGGAAACAGTGACTGGGTGGGTGACAGTGACTGGGTAGGTGACAGTGACTGGGTGGGTGACAGTGACTGGGTGGGTGACAGTGACTGGGTGGGTGGGTGACAGTGACTGCGTGGGTGGGAGACAGTGACTGGGTGGGTGGGAGACAGTGACTGGGTGGGTGGGAGACAGTGACTGGGTGGGTGGGAGACAGTGACTGGGTGGGTGGGAGACAGTGACTGGGTGGGTGGGAGACAGTGACTGCGTGGGTGGGAGACAGTGACTGCGTGGGTGGGTGAAAGTGACTGGGTGGGTGAAAGTGACTGGGTGGGTGGGAGACAGTGACTGGGTTGGTGTGAGACAGTGACTGGGTGGGTGACAGTGACTGGGTGCTTGACAGTGAGTGACAGTGACTTACCTTGACCGGGTGGGTGCAGCTTGCCGCCGGACGCTTTCCCCTCCTGCCCCCGATATCCCTGCGGCAGCTGCCTGGGACGGGAGGTGGGCTTGGGGGCACGGGCTATGGGGGGGGGAGAGTGCACGGGAGGTGAGCTCGTTGGGGGGGGGGCACGGGTGGTGAGCTCGGGGAGACGCGGGAAGCTGGCCGCAGAGGGAAGCAGGCCGCAGGAGGAGCTCAGTGTTACTTCCCCCTCCATCCCACGCTGGGAGCGGGGGTGGGGAGGAGGCAGGGGGGGGGGGAAGCGAGCCCTGGGCATGCGCGCCGGGACCGCAGAGAATCGGCGGCATTTTTTTAAACTTTTTATTTTTTATTTATTTAGTTGATTAATTAATTGGCGCCCGGCCAGATTCATCGCGGACCGCACAGAGAGGCCAGGCGGGCCGCATGCGGCCCGCGGGCCGTATGTTGTGCAGGCCTGTCTTAGAACGTGATGTTCCGCCGAACACAATTCACTAAGCCACGCAAACAGGCACTTTGTGTTCTTAAACTGACTTTTTCCTGGAAATTTTTCAAAGTCCAACTTTGCTCGTACGATAACCTGTTTGCGTTCAATTCTGCCCTTCTCCGGGATTCACTAAGCTACGCAAACTTATCGTCCGCAAAAGTTGCGTTCAAAAAAGCTCGCCAGCTAGAGGCAGGTGATAAAAAAGCTTGACTTTGAAAAATTTCTTTGTTTATATTTTTGCGTGCGCAACACCCAAACAACAGCCCGGGGGTGTCCCCGGCTGACCTCGCGGGGTCTGGGGGTCCACGGCTCACCAAGCGGGGGTACCCGCGGGAGTGCGGTACCAATGTTGTGCCTCCAAAAATAATAAACAATATTTATAACTAAATACACCCCCCTAACACATACAATACTGTAATGGGCAAAATTACTATTATCCACATATGGATAATAATGCATTTGCCCATTTTAAATACATATAAATTACACTAAATACAGTAAATACAGTAAATACATATTACACTTACCTTTTCCAGGCACCCACGATGAAGGCCGCCTTCATCCTCATCTTCATCCTGCCCATGTCCCTCCAGTGCTGCAAAATATACACAACAATCAAAATAGCCAATGTAATGTCCCCTAACCACTTAATCACCTTAGCGGTCATTAACTGCTACAGTCATTAAGGGGTTAACCCACCCTCACCCACCAATCGGGAGGCCTAAATACCCTCCCCCACTACCCATCCCGTGAGGCCTAACCACCCTCACCCACTAACCCAGGCGGGAGGCCTACCCACATACCCTTGGGGCCAATACCCCCTTCCCCCACCCCCAGTACCCACAAGAAAAACAATACACAGCCCCACAATAAACATCATTATATTTCTTCAATACATAACCCACTCCCTGTGCCCCCCAATAAATACATGATTTATTATTTTACATACAGGGTTAATATCCCAGGCCCACGGGAGTCACCGGTGGCCCTGATGGGTGTCCGTAGACCTCAAAGTAGCCCAGCACCATGTATCAAACAGGGTCTGGAGGCCTACGGGTGGTCCCTGCCAGGCGCCGTGGTCCACCAGGTGGTCTCCGCGGGTCACCGTGGGCCACAATGGGGTCTCCACGGGTATGCCCGCGGCTGTCTGGGGGGCCCCGGGTCAGACCCACAGGTGTCTGAGGGGCCTCGGGTGGTTCCCATGGGGTCTGTGGGCCCACGAGTGGTCCATACAGGTCTGCGGCGCCCCCAACAGATGTGGGGCCACCTGTTCTTCCCCGCAGGTATCCCCTGTGGACACCTTCAGCCTGGTACCCATAGAAAGCCAATCAGGGCCGTGGGAACCATTTGACGAAAATGTGACATCATAGGCCTACAGTAAAAAAGCCTATGTCGTCTCATTTTGAAGCCAGACGCCGAGGAGGGAAGACCTCCCCTCCTAAGAAGAGAAGAAGGGCATGGCGTAAGAAGATGGAAGAAGACGGAAGAAGACGGAGAAGACCCCAAAGAAGAAAAGAAGACCCCAAGACTGACGAAAATGATTACAACTAGAAGAAAGAAGACACAGACGTGGATTGTAAGGGATTTTTATTTTATGGTTACCTTTGGATTTGGTCCGAGAGCTTCCGGTTCCCCTGGATTTCGGTGAGTGGGCATCTAATGGTAAGTAAACAAAATAAAAGTTTATTATTTTAACTTTTACAGGTTTTTTTGATTTTTTTATTCATGTGTATTTTTTTTTTAATTCCATTTAATGCCCCTGAAGTGATCTGTCCCTATGGATATACATACTGTGACAGAAACCAGGGGATGGTAATAAATTCCATATATAGGGCTCCCAGGATACTGAACAGTTTCTATCCTGTCTGGCCTGGGAGTGCAGCCTTATAATACATGCACTCCATCCCACAGTTTTGGGCAAGCGCTGGAACTGAGGGATTTCTGTCACCTGTCATGCTAATTAGAAATCAGGTATGTAAGACTGATTTCCTGTTTGCTCTTGTCTCTTCTCCAGAGCCTGGAAGGCTGCTGAACACAGTGGGGAGAAGCCCCTTCCCCACACAGGTTCAATTGTTCTGTTCATTTGGCTAACTCTGCAAAAGTACCTTGTTTTGTTGTTGGAAAGTGGAAAAGCCACTTCCACCCTGAGTTAGGGAAATCTAAGTTAAGTTATCGCTCAGGTGAGCAGCTTTTGTTTTGATGTGTTTTGTTGTATGCACTGTGGCAGTCTCAGTGCCTGGGACTGAATAAACCAGGCACAGCCTGTTTAAAGGAACAGTACGTGACGCCTCCTCATTTAACCTACCCCAAAAGACCGTGTTCTAACCGTCCCGGACAAGCAGCGGAGCCCCGGAGTAAGCTGTTTGTCACATATGGTGGAGAATGCGGGCAGAACACTAAAAGGTCTGGGGGTTAAAGAACTTTAAAAAAAAAAAAAAGTTTTTTTTCTCTCTCTCCAAACACTAGCACTAGGGGGTCTGCGGGTTGAAGAACTTTGAAAAAAAAAAAAAAAAAAAAAAAAAAAAACTTTTTTTCATCCTCTGCAAACAAGATGGAAGACGTGGTGGGTGCGCTGGTACGCAATGTCGCTGCCCAGAAAGACGCGAATGAAACCCAGCAACAGCTGTTAATAGCCCAGCAAGAAACTAATGCAAACCAGCAGCAGACGAATGCAGCCCAGCAACAGCTGCTAATAGCCCAGCAAGAGATTAATGCCAACCAGCAACAGGCGAATGCAAACCAGCAAAAGACGAATGAAGCCCTGCAAAACGCGAATGCAAACCAGCAAGAGACAAACCGCTTGCTGAGAGAGGAGCAACAGCGGTTCGCTCAGGGCTTACAGCAGGAACTCGAGATCCTGAGGGGGACTATCAGTAACCTTCCACTGGCAGCGGCAGCCCCAGTTCCGAAAATGACCAGGGCAAGCCACTACCTTCAGAAGATGGGACCCTCGGATGATGTGGAAGCCTATCTTCTCACGTTTGAACGCACGGCACAGAGAGAGGGATGGCCAGAAGCTGAGTGGGCTGGTCTAATCGCACCCTTCCTAAGCGGCGAACCCCAGAAGGCTTACTTTGATCTAGAGCCAGCCGAAGCTAACGTCTATGCAAAATTGAAGTTCGAGATCCTCGCCCGCCTCGGCGTAACCACGGCTGTTCGCGCCCAAAGGTTTCACGCATGGTCCTTCACGATGGATAAAGCCACCCGAAGCCAGATGTATGACCTCATCCACCTCGCCCGGAAGTGGCTACAACCCGAGATCAACTCAGCAAGCCACATCGTGGAACGGTTGGTCATGGACCAGTTCTTGAGGAAACTTCCCTCTGCCTTACGCCATTGGGTCAGTCGGAGTGACCCCCACAATGCGGATGAGCTTGTGGCCCTCGTAGAAAGGTACAATGCAGCAGGAGAGCACCCGCAACCCCCAGTCGTGGAGCAACCCCACTACCCGAGGTTCCAGGACTCTTCCAGAGACGGTAAAAGGGTACCGGGGTTAAGGGGAGCTGAAGAGCGGCGACCACCTTCACGCAGCACCAGCAACAGTGGTTCGCACACTAAGGGCAATAGCCAACATGGGGAGCCGGGAAAAGGCTCTAAGTGGGACACAGACTATGTACCTAAATGTGTAAATTGTCATGAGAGGGGCCACACAGCAAAAATCTGCCCACTAAATGATGAGCCCATGCAATGCAACAGCGTGGAACCTTATTCGCTGTTGTCCCAATGTATGCGCCCTAGCCCAGAGGACCCCTTGAATAACCATCTGTGGGCATTTGTAAAGGTTAATGGTAGGAGGGTTCGGGCACTTCTGGACTCTGGGAGCATGGTCACACTAGTGTCCGAATACCTCTTGCCCATTAAGAAGAAACAGGGAAACAGTTCACAAAGAATGGCAATTTGTTGTATACATGGGGATAATCATGAATATTCCACTGTTGATGTTTTTTTTTAAACAGAGTTTGGTTCTTTAGATTTCAAGGTGGGTATTGTACCCAAACTGGCACATGATGTGTTAATAGGGACCGACTTTCCCCATTTTCTAAAAATGTGGTCCCCCGCTCAGAATAGCGCCCAGAGTTCAATAGCGGACCATAACGAAGTATTAGAAGAAATAAATCCTTTCCCGTTTTCAGAAATGGAGGTTGACGAGGGCCCAAATAAGAAGGGGGAAAAGGAGGAGTGCTGTAAAATTCCCTTCCCCATCACTACTTTGGTAGGGAATACCCCAAATCAGGATGTTGATCAGACACTTACCACCCCAGAACCGGATAAGACCCTCGCTGACCTAGAGGTCAGTCCTGGGAGTTTTAAGAAGGCCCAGTGGGAGGACCCCACATTAGAGGTAGCAAGGGGAAATATACGGGACCTGAATAGTACTCTTGGCCAACCAGATAGGTCGCTTGCTTACCCCTACTTCGAGGTAGAGAACGACCTAGTATATCGGGTTGATAAAAGAAAATCAGTTACAACTAAACAATTGTTGGTACCACGGACATTCCGTAATGTAGTGTTACACCTCGCACATAGTCATCCATTGGGGGGACACCTAGGGGTGGAAAAGACAAAAGAAAAGGTTCTCCGAAGCTTCTATTGGCCTGGGGTTCTGGCAGAAATTACGAATTATTGTTCCTCATGCCCAGCATGTCAGATCACCGCCCCGTTCAAGGCGTACCGCAGCCCATTGGTACCCCTTCCCATAATAGAGGTACCATTTGACCGGATTGCTATGGATCTAGTAGGACCCCTAATAAAGTCTGCTAGGGGACATCAGCATATATTGGTAATATTAGATTATGCCACCCGATATCCGGAGGCAGTTCCCCTACGTAGCACCTCGGCCAAAAACATAGCAAAAGAGTTAGTAGTTCTGTTTTCCCGGGTTGGAATTCCTAAAGAGATTCTATCTGACCAGGGAACACCGTTTATGTCCCAAGTAACAAAAGAGCTATGTAAACTCCTAAAAATCAAGCATCTCAGAACCTCAGTCTATCATCCACAAACAGATGGTTTAGTGGAAAGGTTCAATAAAACCTTAAAGAGCATGTTACGGCGGGCGGTCGATAAAGATGGGAAAAACTGGGATTGTTTGTTACCGTACCTGTTATTTGCCATTAGGGAAGTTCCCCAATCATCCACAGGCTTCTCCCCGTTTGAACTATTGTATGGCCGACACCCAAGGGGCTTACTGGATATAGCCAAAGAGACTTGGGAACACGAGGTTACCCCTTACAGAAGTGTAATAGAGCATGTTGCCCAGATGCAGGACCGCATTGCTGCAGTCCTACCCATAGTGAGGGAACACATGGAGAAAGCTCAAGAAGCACAGAGGAATACGTATAATAAGGGTGCTAGGGTCAGAATTTTTTTTCCAGGTGATAGGGTACTAGTTCTGGTTCCCACCGTGGAAAGTAAATTCCTTGCTAAATGGCATGGGCCATATGAGGTCTTGGAAAGAGTGGGAGAAGTAAATTATAAGGTAAGACAGCCAGGTAGGAGGAAACCTGAGCAAATTTACCATATAAACCTACTCAAGCCCTGGAAAGATAGAGAAGTCTTGTCAACCCTAGTAACCCCAGGTCCGTCAGAGAGTCAAGAAACTGACCCAGAGGTTAGCATAGCTGAAACCCTGTCCGTTCATCAGAAACAAGAGGTTCAGAATTTAGTGAGCAGAAACAAAGAAATCTTTTCTACACAGCCAGGTAGAACTAGCGTAATTGAACATGACCTAGTCTCTGAACCGGGGGTCCGAGTTAACCTTAAACCGTACCGAATCCCAGAGGCCAAAAGAGAGGCTATAAGTTTAGAGGTTAAAAAAATGCTAAAACTAGGCGTAATTGAGGAATCCCAAAGTGGGTGGAACAGCCCTATAGTCTTAGTCCCAAAGCCAGATGGTACAACAAGGTTTTGTAATGACTACCGGAAACTAAACGCGGTGTCAAAATTTGATACTTACCCTATGCCCAGGGTAGATGAACTTGTAGAGAGACTGGGCAAAGCCCGATATCTCACAACCCTAGACCTAACAAAAGGGTACTGGCAGGTTCCCCTCACAGAAAGGGCAAAAGAAAAGACAGCCTTCTCAACCCCAGACGGCCTCTTTCAGTATAGGGTGCTGCCTTTTGGCTTACATGGAGCTCCCGCCACATTCCAAAGAATGATGGATAAAATTTTAAAACCACATGCTCGGTATGCTGCTGCCTAACTGGATGATGTGGTAATCCATAGTGAAGATTGGCAATCCCACCTTCCAAAGGTCCAAGCTGTGCTCGACGCAGTTCGGTCTGCTGGACTAACTGCTAACCCCGCTAAATGCACCATTGGTCTGGAGGAGGCCAAGTATCTGGGGTATTCTATTGGCAGAGGTTTACTCAAACCCCAAACACTCAAAGTGGAGGCGATACAAGGTTGGCCAAGGCCAGTTACAAAAAAACAAGTAAGGACCTTTTTGGGGTTAATTGGGTACTATAGAAGGTTTATTCCCAATTTTGCGACTAAGGCAACCCCACTAACCGACCTCACAAAAGCAAGAGGACCACTTATGGTAAAGTGGTCCCCCGAAACCGAACAGGCCTTTAGAAGCCTGAAAGAAGCTCTCTGTGCCCAACCAGTGTTGGTCACACCTGACTTCTCCAAAGAGTTCGTAGTCCAAACCGACGCATCTGAGGTAGGGCTGGGGGCGGTACTCTCCCAGGAGTCTCAAGGTGAGGAACACCCCATCCTTTATTTAAGTAGGAAACTAAATCCCCAGGAGAAAAATTACTCCATAGTAGAGAAAGAGTGTCTCGCAATAAAGTGGGCTGTAGAGACGCTCAAATACTACCTGTTGGGGAGAAAATTCCGGTTGGTCACAGATCATGCACCCCTTACCTGGATGTGTCAAAACAGGGAAAAGAATGCTAGAGTGACCAGGTGGTTCCTAAGCCTACAACCCTTTAAATTTTCTGTGGAACACAGGTCAGGGCACAAACATGGCAATGCTGACGGGTTGTCAAGGATGCACTCCCTAATATCCATGGTCGCTCATCCCTCAGGGTCTGAGCTGGGGGGGAGGATATGTGACAGAAACCAGGGGATGGTAATAAATTCCATATATAGGGCTCCCAGGATACTGAACAGTTTCTATCCTGTCTGGCCTGGGAGTGCAGCCTTATAATACATGCACTCCATCCCACAGTTTTGGGCAAGCGCTGGAACTGAGGGATTTCTGTCACCTGTCATGCTAATTAGAAATCAGGTATGTAAGACTGATTTCCTGTTTGCTCTTGTCTCTTCTCCAGAGCCTGGAAGGCTGCTGAACACAGTGGGGAGAAGCCCCTTCCCCACACAGGTTCAATTGTTCTGTTCATTTGGCTAACTCTGCAAAAGTACCTTGTTTTGTTGTTGGAAAGTGGAAAAGCCACTTCCACCCTGAGTTAGGGAAATCTAAGTTAAGTTATCGCTCAGGTGAGCAGCTTTTGTTTTGATGTGTTTTGTTGTATGCACTGTGGTAGTCTCAGTGCCTGGGACTGAATAAACCAGGCACAGCCTGTTTAAAGGAACAGTACGTGACGCCTCCTCATTTAACCTACCCCAAAAGACCGTGTTCTAACCGTCCCGGACAAGCAGCGGAGCCCCGGAGTAAGCTGTTTGTCACAATACATTCAGGGACACTGAATGGGTGTATTGTATGTGATTTTGGGATGTAAATGCATTGTTTATTATGCTCTTTTATTGCCCCTGTATGTTATGTATATCTATATGGATATACATACGGGATAATAAAGGATTGTTTTGCTAATGTTTATGTATCTTATGTATTTATGTGAAAACAAAAACAAGACTTGCGCTCATATGTGGTCTGTGATAGAATTAGTGACTTATGAATAAAATACAACCTTAATGGGTGAGGTTTTGTGCTGCTGGTCAGTGGGAATGGCTCAAACACCAGGCTACATGGAAACAAAAAAAGAACAGCGCAAAAAAAGCATTGTGTAGTAAAATAAAATAATTATTTATAGTGTAAGGGTGAGTATTGCACGTACATCAACAAAAGGGTTAATAGCATGACATGTTAGGGACATGTTACCACTCGGCAGGCACAGCAGGATACAGACACCGGTTACTGGATGTCCTCCCTCAGAATGCTGGTATCCGGTTTCGGAGTAAGCAGCTCAGCGTTGGGGAACCTTCCCGCGCCTTCACGGAGCCCTCAGCAGTTATTCTCAAGGGTTGATCGCCACGCTTCTTCCGGGTTGGTCCACGCCGGCGTGTGACGTCATCCGGCAGCGTCTCTCGGCCGGTCGCGTCTTTAATGCGTCACTGCTTCACGATAGACAGTCGAGCGGCAAAACAAGTCCCGAGCAAGTCCCGCAGTAAAACAAAAGTTCGAGTATAAAGCCGCAATGGGGATATGAGTAAAGAGTGAAGGAACGCGCCCTCTCCTACGCGTTTCGTACTTCCGTACTTCGTCAGGGAATGATGGAGGAGGTTCCGAGGGCGGTTCTTATACGCTCAGCATTGCTGTTATTGGCCGGGCTAATTACATTCAACTCCCCCCACCTGGAGAGACACTCAATCATCCCGTGGAGGGGCTCGGTCAACATAGACATTCTAATGAATTAACATACATGGGATAAAACACACTTATATTAATAATAAACTTTAATAGCATATATTAATGCGGACAGACTCTAAAAAATAAAGAGACAAAAATTAATCACACCATAAAATCACATTTGAAACGATGTATAGTGCTATCTCCCAATTTTTAAAAAATACCGTAGATTTACATATGACTTCTAGCAAGTATATATAGCTTCATATGAAAACCTATATGATAATGAAATGGTCTAGGAATAGATCTTAAGGGATGGACATTGGTTGTAATAATTCGGAGAGAAAGGGTACCGTTATAAAACTTAAGATTTTGTTGAATATATATTAAAATAATTATTAAATAAGTATAAAAAACTAAAATCACTGGTATTAGAATGTTTACTTAAAAAAGAGACCATACGTCAATCTCCTCATTTAGACCTAGTGGAGACAGAGTCTGGAGTTTGTATATCCACAGACTTTCTTGTTTTGATAATTTTTTATCTCTGTCTCCACCACGTCTTCCTGATTGTACAGTCTGGATACCTATATATGTCAGGAGCGAAGGGTCACAGTCATGTTTAATCTTGAAATGTCTAGACACGCTATGTTGTTCTAATCCTAGTCTAATATTTCTAGCGTGTTCTAGAATCCTGACTCTTAAAAATCTTTTAGTTCGCCCAACATATTGATATCCACAAGGACACTGTAATAGGTATATAGCCTGGCCTTCGGCAGCTATAGCTAATTCTGGGCCTTTCCTCTGTCAGTCCTGTTAGAACAGGCAGTGGAAAGGTTAATTCCTCCAGTTGGTCTGTTTTGCATTTCAGCTCTTAGTATGTAGCAATATTCAGGGGCAGACCTAAGCAACATTTGAATGTGTTAATCCAAAGGGTGGATATGGGTTGGAACACCCCCTGATGTGTGTGTGAGCCAATCGGTATCCAGCTTTGAGTTGTAATGATTCAAAGCTAGAAACACTCCCTGAGGATATTCAAATTGAGACATATTCCCAAATTCAGTTAGTGATCAGGAGTCTTCAGAGAGAGAGCAAGCCAAGAAGAGTTCTCTCCCTCCTGCCCCACCTGGGTGAGGAGGGAGGGGAAGTTAAGCTGCCATGAGCAGAAATGCAGAGAGCCAGATCAGGCCTATGATGTTCTGCTGTGTATGCTGCTCTGAATAAAGAACCACAGAAAGAAACTGCTGTGTGTGTGTATCACTGTTCCTGGTGTGAGGAGAATGGAGTGTCAGTGGGGGTCTCTCCTCTGGAGACCCCAGGGGATCCCTACTGGCTGGAGGCACTGCACCACCCAGAGAGAGCAAGGTACCCTGTCCCACACCACCTCCTGTCCCTGTCCTGGTTCTCCCCACAACACCGCGGAGCCCTCAGCCCTCCTGTTTACCAGCAGGTCACAGCACCCAGACCACTCAGAGTGACCAGAAGGAGTGTACCCCCCAATCTCATGTCGGGTGGGGTACCATAGAAGGGTTACAATTGGAGGCACTGCTGAGATATATGAGGACTGCTCCCCAGGACAGGACAGGTTTTTCAACGGGACAGGTTTTCAACGACAGAGGAGACCATGCAGCAGTTTCAAAGACTTTGTATGCAGCACAGAACAGCAGCTATAGACTCTGCCGTGAGGGAACCCCTCCTTGAAGCTCCCCCAGGGAGGGGGTTACCCTAATGAAGAAGACCTTGCTGTGGGACTATTCCTGGTGGCTATGCACCAGGGAGCGTACGTCTTTACATGCACTTCAAGGGGACAGAGGCTGCTCTATGATTGCATAGGGACCTTTGTGCACCCATCTACATTACCAAGAAGAAAAGGGAGGCAGGTCCCTGAGGCTTCACCAGGGAGCTGGCGGTCCCTTAATGGCACTGCAGTTGGGGCGACTAACCTGAGGCGTCCCCAGGGAAGTGTGGCCACCCTTCTGCACCCCACGACGAAGAGAGAAGAGAGGGGGCAGGGACTACATGGAGAATGTCTGTAGGTCCCTGTGCACCCAGCAGTAAGAGTTACTGCCGTCCCTGTGCGAGGCGTTCCCTGATGCTACCCCAGGGTGCGTGATACTCAAAGATTACAGGGACAGAAGTGTATTTGTGGCTCCTGAATGCAAACGGAGACCCCACAGTGCTGGACTATGTTCAATCTGGCGTTTCCTGCTCCTACAGGGATGTCATGTATTTTGTGCTCTCAAAATGGCGGCTCCAGCTCTTCTGGGGGCCGCATGGACTCTCTTTGTGCTCAAAATGGCGTTTCCCGCCTTACCAGGGAAGCCATGTGCTGTTCTGCAAGGATTTCTGCATTTTGCAAGCTTGTGCTGCTCTTCAGCTTGCAAGAAAGTGCGGGAACTGTTCAAACCCCTCCCCCTTTGCTTGTTCTGGATTGGACTATCCTATCTACCAGGGGGAGGAGCTAAGTGTGTTCCACGGAGCAACAGGAAGTGAGGGGCCAGATGCACTTCCACTTCAAACACTGGTGGTTGTGTCTGCCAGGCTGCCTTGCTTGCTCCACTATGAGAGACTGGGCCTGTGTGCTGAGAAGGCTGTCAGCCGCACAGCGGCTGATGACATCATTGAGGTCTCTACCATTACCTCCACCGTACCCGAGTATGCTGTGGAGCTGTCAGTTCCAGTAACTGTTGCTGGTGCCTTCCATCTGATCCACACTGCCAGCGTGGGTGCTACACCACAGAGGTATCGGCCGATGCCTCCCACGTACCCGATGCGGCTGGGATCTGCCCTGCTACTCATGGCGGTGAGCTGCATATCCTGTCTACAGACCCCCGCTGGGATCAAGCCCAGAAAGCTGCGGAGCTGTATCTGCGGCGTCAGCAGGAGAAGTGCCGGCCGGCACCACCCCTGATGACTGCATCGACTACCATTGCTACTCCACCACTGGGAGCTAACATGGCCGCTGAGTCGCCCGGCCGGGTGAGCTCCAGAGAGATCCAGGCCACTCCGGTGAGTACTACCCTTCCGGTTGATCCTTTCCTCCTGACATGCAGGGAGTGGAAGAAGTCCCGGGAGGCCCTTCAGGCCCAGGCGCTGGCTGAAGCCCGCTGATGTAAGAGCATAGGGAGGGGCAAATTGAACTTGACCTAGGACTGTGCCATTGCTCCTCCCGGGGAGAGTGCCCTGAACGTGCCCCTAGAGACTTTGGTGCTGGCCCCTTGTCACCGGAGGCCCCAGTCCCTTAGTCATCTGCCCCGCATTCCCCATCCAACACCAGTCCCAAGGTGCGACCCTTGACCCCCAGGCCCTCTTCACCTGGAAGCCCCGTGGCTCCCTATGGACAATATGATTTTATGTCTGTTATGCAATTGGAAGGGTCTGTGCATTGGGGGGATTGTGATGATGAGGGGATAAGTTCAATGCAATCTGAAAATGTTTTGTCTCCTGTCATAGAGGAAGCAGAAGGGACCCCTGTATGGGTAGGTCCTATATTCTGGGTGCTGTCGGGTACTGCTACTGACAGAAGCTTGGTGAAATTTAGTAGAGCAGCCCGAGTAATAGTTCATAGGTTCAAAAAGATGGGCTATGAGTTCCCATATCTACCTAATGATACTGGGAGAATGATCAGGAAGCCTGCTCATTACTATTAATGTGTTCTATTACTGCTGTAGTAGAAATGGTTCTGTTTAGTTAGTCACTGAATTGCCATGTATCTGTGTCCATGCAGTAGTGAGTATGTCAGTTCTGTCAAGCTTGAGTGCATAGGAGTTATTGCATTTCAGCTCATGTAATTTACAGGTGTTGCTCAGCAAGGTAAGGGTTATACCTGCTGCAGTCCAAGCCGGGACGGTTGGAGTTTTACCAGAGGGAGTATATAGCCTGGCCTTCGGCAGCTATAGCTAATTCTGGGCCTTTCCTCTGTCAGTCCTGTTAGAACAGGCAGTGGAAAGGTTAATTCCTCCAGTTGGTCTGTTTTGCATTTCAGCTCTTAGTATGTAGCAATATTCAGGGGCAGACCTAAGCAACATTTGAATGTGTTAATCCAAAGGGTGGATATGGGTTGGAACACCCCCTGATGTGTGTGTGAGCCAATCGGTATCCAGCTTTGAGTTGTAATGATTCAAAGCTAGAAACACTCCCTGAGGATATTCAAATTGAGACATATTCCCAAATTCAGTTAGTGATCAGGAGTCTTCAGAGAGAGAGCAAGCCAAGAAGAGTTCTCTCCCTCCTGCCCCACCTGGGTGAGGAGGGAGGGGAAGTTAAGCTGCCATGAGCAGAAATGCAGAGAGCCAGATCAGGCCTATGATGTTCTGCTGTGTATGCTGCTCTGAATAAAGAACCACAGAAAGAAACTGCTGTGTGTGTGTATCACTGTTCCTGGTGTGAGGAGAATGGAGTGTCAGTGGGGGTCTCTCCTCTGGAGACCCCAGGGGATCCCTACTGGCTGGAGGCACTGCACCACCCAGAGAGAGCAAGGTACCCTGTCCCACACCACCTCCTGTCCCTGTCCTGGTTCTCCCCACAACACCGCGGAGCCCTCAGCCCTCCTGTTTACCAGCAGGTCACAGCACCCAGACCACTCAGAGTGACCAGAAGGAGTGTACCCCCCAATCTCATGTCGGGTGGGGTACCATAGAAGGGTTACAATTGCGGTTGGACCCACGTTGGGGTCCACAGGACTCATGACTACGATTCCAGAGTGGGACCGCCCTAGTGGTCCGCACGTGCAAGGAGTTCGGTTGGAGGATCAGACGGACTCATCACACGTCTGACCCTTTGAGAAGTTTGTTGCTGACCCGAGCACCGGAGTGCTCGGCAGGTATTATACCATCACATGTGCACCAACAGGCCTAGAGGTTCTTAGTGACTGCGCAGTCACCCATTGACTATCTCCGTAGGAGTACGGGACCTTGGGTGTGGGGGTTTCACTGGACACTGGGTGGGATCACCTAGTGTTGGGGAAACGTCCTGCGAGACGTCACGGGTAGTGTCTCCTCGTGAGAGGGACACAGGTTATGAGGATATGTAAAGGCGATGATATGTTCTATGTTCGAAGTAAATTCCTTAGTTATTATATAATCACTGACTGTGTGTGTGGTTTCTAATTGGGTTCCTATGTAGGGTCATTCTACACGTCCATAGAATCCTACATAGGTGGAGGCGCTGTAAAAGAAGATTCGTTCCAGAGGATTCACCCCAGGCTCTCATTAGCGGAGGCTCAGACCTCCTGTGAGCCTGCAGGTATACGCACCACACCGGTAACACTACATGTTCTACTCACCCACACTATATATGAGATTGGGTGGGGTGGAATACCCGTTACATTTGGAGGCGCTGCTGAGATACACCTGGGGTGCCCTGTCCATTTTTTCCAAATTGTCCCGTTCCTATTTTTGTCACCATGTTTGTGAAGTCCGGAGACGAGGTCCTGGCCTGGGCTTTGAGGCAATACCTAGACCCTGGACAGGTAGTGGCGGTAGGAGGCATTCCCGTAACTATACCCAAAATGAAGGTTCGGGAGTATATGTGTAAAATTCCTGAGTGGCCATGGACATGTGTCTTAGATGAGGAGCAAGATCCCACGTCCACATGGAAGACCATTCTTTTTGTAGTAACCCACATTGAGAATATATGCCTGGCAAAGGCACCGTCCGCACTGTTCATGCCCGGGGGCCCCTCAGAAGGGTACCCCCTAGTCTACGCAGACCAAGCAGGATGGCGTTTCCCGCCAAATCAGGAGAGCGCACGTGCTGCTGACTGCCAACCTGCACAGCAAGATGTTGCAACAATCTGTCCGGGATTGGCGCGAAAATCAGAGCCCCTCCCCAGTGATGTGAGTGACTCAGAGCAGAGCCAGAACTACTCACTTGTAGAAAGTGCCCTTCCTTTAGATTCCACCAGGGGGAGCAAGCACGGTTATCTTCAACCATACGTGGACGCTGTGATAGACACTCTGATCTCTAAGGATGAGGATGAGATAGACTCTCTGTTCTATGATGAGGATGAGATAGACTGTCAGGGGATACACCCTAATGTGTATGTGCCCTGGCGAGCGCCAGGAATAGATCTCCTTATGCTACTGTGCCCCTGCTTGCAAGAAGCCTATGAGGAGGGAGCCGTCATGTCCCAAGTGCCACTAGACTTCAGGATCACCGAGGTGGATGGGGAGCCGTGTACGCAGTGCTTTAGCCCCACCTGTGACTGTCCTAGAGGTGCACTGGCATGGGAACCTCAATGTGATTGTTGCGGTGCAATTTTCTTGATGCCTATTGTACCCCAGCCTACAGAGCCAGCTAAGGAGCTAAGTGAACCCTTGGCGGAGAAGAGCGTGACCGCAGTGGAGGTACCGGAGCACGCCAGCTTTGTACCCACAACCACTGACTGTGTTACAGAAGAATCTGGTGACTACCTTGCGGAGGATACTGTCATGATATCTTCCGGGGAAAAGGTGGAAGTCCCATCGGTGGCGATGCGCCTACCGGCGAACCACCCCAGCGGTAATGCAGAGGATACAGAGTCTGCTGTGGGTCCGTGTACCCTGGAAGAGGTGTCTTCCGATGTTGCGGACCCTGCTGTGGGCCCGTGTGCCCTTCGATGGTCAGTCAGACCTACTGCAGAGGTACCATCGGTCCTAGGCTTGGGACCAGTACCTACAGACAACAAGGGTGAGTCGACTGCCCCAGGGATGTTGGGGGTGAGCCTCCAGGTGACCGTGGAGCACGATGGCTCCTTAAGTCTGGTCGCCCGGGGCGAAGGGCTCCCCTCGGCATCGCGTCCTGGCGGAGGTGTCCTCATTAGAAGATAGCTGTCCAGTGGTGCGAGTGGACCAGTGCCCACTGCCTATCGTGCCAGAAGAAGAGAAACGCATCGCAAGCCAGCCGAGTGGTAAGGAACCCCCTTGCCCCCCACAGGCTCCGATGGAGGTGGCCGTGAAGAAGGCCAGAGTAGCGGCTTCTGAGCGGAGTGTGAGCCCGTGTGCTCCGACACAAGTGGTCCCAGGACTGGGATCCAACGCTCCCGAAGTTCGAGTCAGTGAGTGGACTGTCCCAGAAGAGTTGGGGACAGGTTCCGATACCACCAAGGTGGGAACTGACAGCGTCCCCGAGGACCTGTTGGACACCGTGAATCACCGCAGTGGTAAGGTATCTACCCTTTACCCCCTGCCAGGTGAAACAGAGACTTTGCTGAAAGAGAAGCGGCACATCCGCCAAGTAGTGGACCGTGGGAAAGGTCTTGGCCGCCTGGCCTGCTGTTTCCAAGGCGTGGATGACCAGGTAAAGACCGGGTTGAAAGACACTGTGCTATTCCTTCCACCAGGGGGAGGAAGTAGTACTGAACCAGTAACTGTCACCCCAGAGTGTGCTCTTCAAGAGAATTTTCTGGGAGAGGCTCACGGACGCAAAAGTGAGGTACCCCCACCTGATCAGTTAGGGGCACCCCACAAATGGTCTCAGCTAGCCTCGGGAATTATGGGGTGTGATGTGACATGTGTTGGTGAGGTTAAAGCCGATCTGTTAAGTGTACGGGGTATGCCATGCCATTTGTCAGTGTGTGAAATTGTGCCCTGTTATGTCGTTCCCCAAGCGAGGGCGTTGGGTGTTTCACCAGGGGGAGAGTGTAGCCAGGTCACCCTTTGCCCCCTGCGACCCCCTCGGGAGCCTCCGTGGGCACAAGCAATGCTGGGTACTGCCGGAGGCCAGCGGCAGACCCGACGGCCATCCCAAGGGTGGGGGCCGTTGCAGGGAGCGGTGCGCTGTCTCCGCGAGCGGGCCGGTTGCCGGGGACGCGATCGGGCCGTTGCTAAGGCCGCGGTCGCGTCTCTAAGGTCCCGGCGGCCGGCGAGGAGAGCGCCGCCATTGCGCTTCAAGTCGCGCATGCGCAGTGATCGCGCGAGGGCAGGAGAGCCCCAGATAGGTCGCGCATGCGCAGATAGGGGTAGGGAGCTAAGGCAGCTCTTAGGAGGTCGCGCGAGAGTAGGGAAGCATAGGGAGAGCTTGAGGCGGCCATTAGGAGTTAGTGTAGGCAGAGGGGAGGAACGCACGCGGTCCCAATGTTATTGTAGGGGCCTCGGGACTACAATTCCCATGAGGCATAGCGAGGCAGGCACCAGGTGCTTGATAGGAGCCAATAGAGATGTAGGACTGCCCTGGAGGAAAAGAGATACATTTCCCGGGCTTTGCATGAGTCACGTCAGTCAGGAAGAAGCAGAGCAAGGAGGCAGACAAGGG
Source organism: Ascaphus truei (assembly GCF_040206685.1). Taxonomy (NCBI): domain Eukaryota; kingdom Metazoa; phylum Chordata; class Amphibia; order Anura; family Ascaphidae; genus Ascaphus; species Ascaphus truei. The sequence continues at coordinate 243,370,417 of NC_134486.1, forward strand.
AAGGAGGTAGGGTACAGGAGAGAGGGACTCCCCTGTATTAGGCCAGCACCCCCTTTGGTCCAGGATAGCTCAGCTCCCCAGTAAGGTGAGTGTTGCCAGGGGCAGCCCTCAGGTTAGGGACCCTGCCACTTACATTAGTGGGAGCTGAGAGAAGGAAGTCTGCAGTTAGAGAGTTGGAGTCAGGGAGCTGTTAGGGAAGTAGGGTGTAGGGAGCGAGTGCAGCTTCTGCCCCATATAGGTACCTACACTCCAGGTAGACCCCAACTCCCCACTAGTTGGGTGGGTAACTGTTCAGAAGGTGATAGAGAGTTGGAGCTAGGGAGCTGTGAGGGAAGAAGGGTGCGGGGAGTGAGAGCAGCTCCTGCACCCCATAGGTACCCACACCCCAGGTAGGCCCCAACCCCCCGCTAGCGTAGTGGGTTAAGTACTGAGGGAGGCCCAAGATAGGGACGCTGCCCTTAGTGTTGTTAGAGTGCTGCCTTGTCAGGGTCACAGCGAGCAGTGCTGTGAGGTCTGATAGGCAGGCACCTTGTTGCGCAGCACGTTGGCTGCAGCCTCCAGTGAGTTACAGCTTGCTGCGGTAGGCGCTGGGACTAGTCAGAGAGTAGTGGGTCTGGAGAAGGGCTATAGCTGTTCTAGTCACCTTGAGGTAGCGCTAGGGGTAGGATGCCTGAAGGGATAGCCTGTTAACGAGGTCAGGAATTCTGGAGAGGATCTGCACTAGGCTAGCCAACAGTAGGTAGACGCCCAAGTACTGCATGGAAGAGTACTCTAGTCCATTCCAGATCACTTACCGAAGGGACTTGGGTAGTTAGGGGAGTGGGACAGGTCATTACCCCTGCAGGCCCTAGGAGTTCCCCAAGCCACTACAGGTTGCTGTACTACAGGGACAGGCCCTAGGTTAGGGTTCCTGTCACGTTAGTACCACTTATATAGATAGGGACACAGCGGCTGCTGCTGTTCCTGTGGAAGCGGTTGGACCCACGTTGGGGTCCACAGAGACGATTCCAGAGTGGGACCGCCCTAGTGGTCCGCACGTGCAAGGAGTTCGGTTGGAGGATCAGACGGACTCATCACACGTCTGACCCTTTGAGAAGTTTGTTGCTGACCCGAGCACCGGAGTGCTCGGCAGGTATTATACCATCACATGTGCACCAACAGGCCTAGAGGTTCTTAGTGACTGCGCAGTCACCCATTGACTATCTCCGTAGGAGTACGGGACCTTGGGTGTGGGGGTTTCACTGGACACTGGGTGGGATCACCTAGTGTTGGGGAAACGTCCTGCGAGACGTCACGGGTAGTGTCTCCTCGTGAGAGGGACACAGGTTATGAGGATATGTAAAGGCGATGATATGTTCTATGTTCGAAGTAAATTCCTTAGTTATTATATAATCACTGACTGTGTGTGTGGTTTCTAATTGGGTTCCTATGTAGGGTCATTCTACACGTCCATAGAATCCTACATAGGTGGAGGCGCTGTAAAAGAAGATTCGTTCCAGAGGATTCACCCCAGGCTCTCATTAGCGGAGGCTCAGACCTCCTGTGAGCCTGCAGGTATACGCACCACACCGGTAACACTACATGTTCTACTCACCCACACTATATATGAGATTGGGTGGGGTGGAATACCCGTTACAGGTAAACCACATATGTGGATTTACAAGAGATACAATCTTTTACTGTAAACTTTTCTTTTGTTGTGTTGGATACAAAAGATTTACGGTTAGAACTTAGCATTTTACAGGCTTTGCACTTTCCACAGCAATAATTGCCGTTTGGTTTACTCGGCATCCAAGATAGCTCCAGTGATGTATTTATTGGAGAACCAATATCACTGGGCGCTAGGAAATGCTTGAGGGTCTTTGCCCGACGATAAATGAAACTTGGATTTTTTTGGAGGGAGGGGCCCAAAACGGGATCATTACAGAGAATATTCCAGTTTTTCTTGATTATTTTTTTTTGCACACTAGTGCTAACTGAGCAAAACTCTGTAATGAATGGAACTTTTATTTTATCATCTACTTCATCATTTGTTATTCTTTTTTTCTGAATCAGCAGTGAGTCCCTATCCATTCTGTCAACTTTTTCAAGTGAGCTGAGTAAGAGAGCCTTATCATACCCACGTTCTATGAATTTCTCCAAAAGAGAGACTGATTGAACTTCAAAGTCAGCTTGGAGACTGCAGTTGCGTTTAATGCGCATAAACTGACTTTGGGGTATGTTGTCAATCCAGGATCTTTTGTGGTTACTGGAAGACAAAAGGAAGCTGTTAGTATCCACTTTTTTAAAATAAGTTTTGGTATTAGTGTTTTCACCAACCTTTGACATTAGACTTAGGTCTAGAAAGTCTATCTGACTAATATGTGACTCAGATGTAAATTTTAAATTATAGTCATTTGAGTTCAGATAGACTTTAAAGAGCTCCAAGGTGTCCTCACCACCCTCCCAGACACACAAGACGTCATCGATATATCTTTGCCATACAATAACTCGATTAGCAAATGGGTTATTGTGCCATATAAAGTTATCTTCCCATATCCCCATGTATATGTTCGCATAACTGGGAGCAAAACGCGTCCCCATGGCAGTGCCACACAACTGTAGATAGAACTGATTTAAAAATAGAAAGTAGTTGTGTGACAATATGAAAGTAATGGCATCGATAATGAATTCACAATTTAAAGGGTGAAGATCCATATCTTTAGATAACGTCTCCTTTATTGCCCCAATCCCTTTATCATGGGGAATGCATGTATAAAGGGATTGAACGTCAAACGTAGCCCATCTATATCCTTCCTGCCATTGGATGGTTTTGACTAGGTTTAAAACGGCAGTGGTATCATTAATATATGATGGCAGTATTTTCACATACTTTTGTAGGAAAAAATCCACATACTGCGACAGGTTTGACGTTAAGGATCCAATTCCGGAGATTATAGGTCTACCCGGTGGATCGATAGAGGCCTTGTGAATCTTGGGAAGGTGGTAATACACTGGTATGGTGGGAAATAGAACATTCAAAAATTGATATTCTGATTTGGATAATACTGTGGATGCAACAGCCTCATCAAGAAGGCTCTGTAGCTCAGAGACAAAATTGTTTGTCGGATCCTGACTTAATTTACTATAGTTGCCAGGGTCATTCAGAATGCGCATGGCCTCCTTTTCGTAACTTTCACGGTTTTGGATAACTACTCCTCCACCTTTATCTGCCTGCCTTATGATTAAATCTTTCCTATCCTGAAGTTCTTTTAGTGCTATATGCTCTTGATGACTGAGGTTATGGGGTATGTCAGATGGTTTAAAGTTATTTACCAGTGATATAAACTCGTTATTAACTATATTAAAAAACGAATCAATAAAACTCCCTTTGCTTTGGGCCGGATAAAACCTTGAAGGTGGTTTGAAATCACTATGCTGACAAAGTGTCAAAAGTGGGTCTGTATCGGTGGGATCTGTACTAGTGGTCAGATTACTTTGATCAATTCCTGTCTCTTTTTTGAGGAAATGCCTCTTCAGTGTCAAGTTCCTAGTGAACTTATGCAGATCAGAGAATAACTGAAAACCATTTGGACCACTTGATTGTGAAAATTTGAGCCCTTTACTAAGAACCAATTTTTGGCATAAAGTGAGATCAACATTGGATAAATTAAAAATACCCTTAAAAGATTCGTTATTTGTTAATTCGACTCTCTTCTTTGTTTTGGTCTTACACCCTGCTCTTGTTCCTCTTCTGGTGAGTGGTGTCTTTTTTGTGACCTGGGAGTCTCTATAATTTTCTTCTCTTTCTCTCTTACTGTATTCCCCTTTTCTTTCGAACCCAAATATCTCTGTTTGAGTTCCTCCAGAAAAAGGGATTTCTAAGGGGATGCTCGCTCACAGTCTTTCTTAGGTGGTGTATTTGCCCTCTGATGATCATATTGTTTTTCTTTCTGGTGAGTATCTTTCTTATGAGATTCTTTATATATATACTCTGACTTATTATTAGAGCTATCCCTCCTTTTATTATAACTATTATGTCTCCTATCTTGTGACTTTCTTCTATAATTTTTAGATGGTCTATGGTCATCTTTAGTTTGTTCCGTATGGACCCTTTCACCCCTCAAAATGGAGACTATTCTCCCTTTTTTTCTTTTGGTAATAATTACCGTGATGTTTATTGGGGGGATTCTGACCATTGGAAACAGTACCTTTTCCCTTTCGGATCTATTCCAATCCTTTTGTCGACCATTATCATAATCATGTTTATCACGATAAAATTTCTTTTGCTTATTAAGCATAATCTCCTCCGTCGTTGACTCTAAAGTCATTTTGAGTTCGCATTCCAATTTGGAGCAGTCAGTATGTATAACTAACGGTTGCAAAATTACAATTTTTTTACAAATATCTTTTTCTAAAGCTGCAATTGTTCTACTGCGTTCAAAGATGATCAATCTCATTAATTCTCTTGAACATTCCTCCTGAATTCTATCCCATTCTTTCATAAATTGGATGTTATCCCTTCCAAAAGTGGGATTCTTTTGAAAACGTAACCCGCGCGGTACTCTCCCGCAGTCCAAATATCTCTGGATGGTGTTACGTTCTAACCATTGTTTGGTCTCGGTTAGTAGCAAATTCTCTAATTGCTTAAAATGGGTTTCAGCAGGAATGTCAATAATATATTCATCCTCAAAGACATGTGTCTCATCTTTAAACATAGAATCAAATAATGCAGCCCTTTTTTCTCTACAGCTTGATAATGCAAAAACTAAATCACTAATGAAATATATATAAATTCAGTGGTATAAAGAATTAATTATATATAAAATTAAACACTGTATTAATTGTACAGTATTGTGGTGAATACACAAACAAACCAAACTGTGCAGCAAAGTGAGCAAAAAACTTATGTGAAAACAAAAAAAAGACTTGCGCTCATATGTGGTCTGTGATAGAATTAGTGACTTATGAATAAAATACAACCTTAATGGGTGAGGTTTTGTGCTGCTGGTCAGTGGGAATGGCTCAAACACCAGGCTACATGGAAACAAAAAAAGAACAGCGCAAAAAAAGCATTGTGTAGTAAAATAAAATAATTATTTATAGTGTAAGGGTGAGTATTGCACGTACATCAACAAAAAGGGTTAATAGCATGACATGTTAGGGACATGTTACCACTCGGCAGGCACAGCAGGATACAGACACCGGTTACTGGACGTCCTCCCTCAGAATGCTGGTATCCGGTTTCGGAGTAAGCAGCTCAGCGTTGGGGAACCTTCCCGCGCCTTCACGGAGCCCTCAGCAGTTATTCTCAAGGGTTGATCGCCACGCTTCTTCCGGGTTGGTCCACGCCGGCGTGTGACGTCATCCGGCAGCGTCTCTCGGCCGGTCGCGTCTTTAATGCGTCACTGCTTCACGATAGACAGTCGAGCGGCAAAACAAGTCCCGAGCAAGTCCCGCAGTAAAACAAAAGTTCGAGTATAAAGCCGCAATGGGGATATGAGTAAAGAGTGAAGGAACGCGCCCTCTCCTACGCGTTTCGTACTTCCGTACTTCGTCAGGGAATGATGGAGGAGGTTCCGAGGGCGGTTCTTATACGCTCAGCATTGCTGTTATTGGCCGGGCTAATTACATTCAACTCCCCCCACCTGGAGAGACACTCAATCATCCCGTGGAGGGGCTCGGTCAACATAGACATTCTAATGAATTAACATACATGGGATAAAACACACTTATATTAATAATAAACTTTAATAGCATATATTAATGCGGACAGACTCTAAAAAATAAAGAGACAAAAATTAATCACACCATAAAATCACATTTGAAACGATGTATAGTGCTATCTCCCAATTTTTAAAAAATACCGTAGATTTACATATGACTTCTAGCAAGTATATATAGCTTCATATGAAAACCTATATGATAATGAAATGGTCTAGGAATAGATCTTAAGGGATGGACATTGGTTGTAATAATTCGGAGAGAAAGGGTACCGTTATAAAACTTAAGATTTTGTTGAATATATATTAAAATAATTATTAAATAAGTATAAAAAACTAAAATCACTGGTATTAGAATGTTTACTTAAAAAAGAGACCATACGTCAATCTCCTCATTTAGACCTAGTGGAGACAGAGTCTGGAGTTTGTATATCCACAGACTTTCTTGTTTTGATAATTTTTTATCTCTGTCTCCACCACGTCTTCCTGATTGTACAGTCTGGATACCTATATATGTCAGGAGCGAAGGGTCACAGTCATGTTTAATCTTGAAATGTCTAGACACGCTATGTTGTTCTAATCCTAGTCTAATATTTCTAGCGTGTTCTAGAATCCTGACTCTTAAAAATCTTTTAGTTCGCCCAACATATTGATATCCACAAGGACACTGTAATAGGTATATAGCCTGGCCTTCGGCAGCTATAGCTAATTCTGGGCCTTTCCTCTGTCAGTCCTGTTAGAACAGGCAGTGGAAAGGTTAATTCCTCCAGTTGGTCTGTTTTGCATTTCAGCTCTTAGTATGTAGCAATATTCAGGGGCAGACCTAAGCAACATTTGAATGTGTTAATCCAAAGGGTGGATATGGGTTGGAACACCCCCTGATGTGTGTGTGAGCCAATCGGTATCCAGCTTTGAGTTGTAATGATTCAAAGCTAGAAACACTCCCTGAGGATATTCAAATTGAGACATATTCCCAAATTCAGTTAGTGATCAGGAGTCTTCAGAGAGAGAGCAAGCCAAGAAGAGTTCTCTCCCTCCTGCCCCACCTGGGTGAGGAGGGAGGGGAAGTTAAGCTGCCATGAGCAGAAATGCAGAGAGCCAGATCAGGCCTATGATGTTCTGCTGTGTATGCTGCTCTGAATAAAGAACCACAGAAAGAAACTGCTGTGTGTGTGTATCACTGTTCCTGGTGTGAGGAGAATGGAGTGTCAGTGGGGGTCTCTCCTCTGGAGACCCCAGGGGATCCCTACTGGCTGGAGGCACTGCACCACCCAGAGAGAGCAAGGTACCCTGTCCCACACCACCTCCTGTCCCTGTCCTGGTTCTCCCCACAACACCGCGGAGCCCTCAGCCCTCCTGTTTACCAGCAGGTCACAGCACCCAGACCACTCAGAGTGACCAGAAGGAGTGTACCCCCCAATCTCATGTCGGGTGGGGTACCATAGAAGGGTTACAATTGGAGGCACTGCTGAGATATATGAGGACTGCTCCCCAGGACAGGACAGGTTTTTCAACGGGACAGGTTTTCAACGACAGAGGAGACCATGCAGCAGTTTCAAAGACTTTGTATGCAGCACAGAACAGCAGCTATAGACTCTGCCGTGAGGGAACCCCTCCTTGAAGCTCCCCCAGGGAGGGGGTTACCCTAATGAAGAAGACCTTGCTGTGGGACTATTCCTGGTGGCTATGCACCAGGGAGCGTACGTCTTTACATGCACTTCAAGGGGACAGAGGCTGCTCTATGATTGCATAGGGACCTTTGTGCACCCATCTACATTACCAAGAAGAAAAGGGAGGCAGGTCCCTGAGGCTTCACCAGGGAGCTGGCGGTCCCTTAATGGCACTGCAGTTGGGGCGACTAACCTGAGGCGTCCCCAGGGAAGTGTGGCCACCCTTCTGCACCCCACGACGAAGAGAGAAGAGAGGGGGCAGGGACTACATGGTGAATGTCTGTAGGTCCCTGTGCACCCAGCAGTAAGAGTTACTGCCATCCCTGTGCGAGGCGTTCCCTGATGCTACCCCAGGGTGCGTGATACTCAAAGATTACAGGGACAGAAGTGTATTTGTGGCTCCTGAATGCAAACGGAGACCCCACAGTGCTGGACTATGTTCAATCTGGCGTTTCCTGCTCCTACAGGGATGTCATGTATTTTGTGCTCTCAAAATGGCGGCTCCAGCTCTTCTGGGGGCCGCATGGACTCTCTTTGTGCTCAAAATGGCGTTTCCCGCCTTACCAGGGAAGCCATGTGCTGTTCTGCAAGGATTTCTGCATTTTGCAAGCTTGTGCTGCTCTTCAGCTTGCAAGAAAGTGCGGGAACTGTTCAAACCCCTCCCCCTTTGCTTGTTCTGGATTGGACTATCCTATCTACCAGGGGGAGGAGCTAAGTGTGTTCCACGGAGCAACAGGAAGTGAGGGGCCAGATGCACTTCCACTTCAAACACTGGTGGTTGTGTCTGCCAGGCTGCCTTGCTTGCTCCACTATGAGAGACTGGGCCTGTGTGCTGAGAAGGCTGTCAGCCGCACAGCGGCTGATGACATCATTGAGGTCTCTACCATTACCTCCACCGTACCCGAGTATGCTGTGGAGCTGTCAGTTCCAGTAACTGTTGCTGGTGCCTTCCATCTGATCCACACTGCCAGCGTGGGTGCTACACCACAGAGGTATCGGCCGATGCCTCCCACGTACCCGATGCGGCTGGGATCTGCCCTGCTACTCATGGCGGTGAGCTGCATATCCTGTCTACAGACCCCCGCTGGGATCAAGCCCAGAAAGCTGCGGAGCTGTATCTGCGGCGTCAGCAGGAGAAGTGCCGGCCGGCACCACCCCTGATGACTGCATCGACTACCATTGCTACTCCACCTCTGGGAGCTAACATGGCCGCTGAGTCGCCCGGCCGGGTGAGCTCCAGAGAGATCCAGGCCACTCCGGTGAGTACTACCCTTCCGGTTGATCCTTTCCTCCTGACATGCAGGGAGTGGAAGAAGTCCCGGGAGGCCCTTCAGGCCCAGGCGCTGGCTGAAGCCCGCTGATGTAAGAGCATAGGGAGGGGCAAATTGAACTTGACCTAGGACTGTGCCATTGCTCCTCCCGGGGAGAGTGCCCTGAACGTGCCCCTAGAGACTTTGGTGCTGGCCCCTTGTCACCGGAGGCCCCAGTCCCTTAGTCATCTGCCCCGCATTCCCCATCCAACACCAGTCCCAAGGTGCGACCCTTGACCCCCAGGCCCTCTTCACCTGGAAGCCCCGTGGCTCCCTATGGACAATATGATTTTATGTCTGTTATGCAATTGGAAGGGTCTGTGCATTGGGGGGATTGTGATGATGAGGGGATAAGTTCAATGCAATCTGAAAATGTTTTGTCTCCTGTCATAGAGGAGGCAGAAGGGACCCCTGTATGGGTAGGTCCTATATTCTGGGTGCTGTCGGGTACTGCTACTGACAGAAGCTTGGTGAAATTTAGTAGAGCAGCCCGAGTAATAGTTCATAGGTTCAAAAAGATGGGCTATGAGTTCCCATATCTACCTAATGATACTGGGAGAATGATCAGGAAGCCTGCTCATTACTATTAATGTGTTCTATTACTGCTGTAGTAGAAATGGTTCTGTTTAGTTAGTCACTGTATTGCCATGTATCTGTGTCCATGCAGTAGTGAGTATGTCAGTTCTGTCAAGCTTGAGTGCATAGGAGTTATTGCATTTCAGCTCATGTAATTTACAGGTGTTGCTCAGCAAGGTAAGGGTTATACCTGCTGCAGTCCAAGCCGGGACGGTTGGAGTTTTACCAGAGGGAGTATATAGCCTGGCCTTCGGCAGCTATAGCTAATTCTGGGCCTTTCCTCTGTCAGTCCTGTTAGAACAGGCAGTGGAAAGGTTAATTCCTCCAGTTGGTCTGTTTTGCATTTCAGCTCTTAGTATGTAGCAATATTCAGGGGCAGACCTAAGCAACATTTGAATGTGTTAATCCAAAGGGTGGATATGGGTTGGAACACCCCCTGATGTGTGTGTGAGCCAATCGGTATCCAGCTTTGAGTTGTAATGATTCAAAGCTAGAAACACTCCCTGAGGATATTCAAATTGAGACATATTCCCAAATTCAGTTAGTGATCAGGAGTCTTCAGAGAGAGAGCAAGCCAAGAAGAGTTCTCTCCCTCCTGCCCCACCTGGGTGAGGAGGGAGGGGAAGTTAAGCTGCCATGAGCAGAAATGCAGAGAGCCAGATCAGGCCTATGATGTTCTGCTGTGTATGCTGCTCTGAATAAAGAACCACAGAAAGAAACTGCTGTGTGTGTGTATCACTGTTCCTGGTGTGAGGAGAATGGAGTGTCAGTGGGGGTCTCTCCTCTGGAGACCCCAGGGGATCCCTACTGGCTGGAGGCACTGCACCACCCAGAGAGAGCAAGGTACCCTGTCCCACACCACCTCCTGTCCCTGTCCTGGTTCTCCCCACAACACCGCGGAGCCCTCAGCCCTCCTGTTTACCAGCAGGTCACAGCACCCAGACCACTCAGAGTGACCAGAAGGAGTGTACCCCCCAATCTCATGTCGGGTGGGGTACCATAGAAGGGTTACAATTGCGGTTGGACCCACGTTGGGGTCCACAGAGACGATTCCAGAGTGGGACCGCCCTAGTGGTCCGCACGTGCAAGGAGTTCGGTTGGAGGATCAGACGGACTCATCACACGTCTGACCCTTTGAGAAGTTTGTTGCTGACCCGAGCACCGGAGTGCTCGGCAGGTATTATACCATCACATGTGCACCAACAGGCCTAGAGGTTCTTAGTGACTGCGCAGTCACCCATTGACTATCTCCGTAGGAGTACGGGACCTTGGGTGTGGGGGTTTCACTGGACACTGGGTGGGATCACCTAGTGTTGGGGAAACGTCCTGCGAGACGTCACGGGTAGTGTCTCCTCGTGAGAGGGACACAGGTTATGAGGATATGTAAAGGCGATGATATGTTCTATGTTCGAAGTAAATTCCTTAGTTATTATATAATCACTGACTGTGTGTGTGGTTTCTAATTGGGTTCCTATGTAGGGTCATTCTACACGTCCATAGAATCCTACATAGGTGGAGGCGCTGTAAAAGAAGATTCGTTCCAGAGGATTCACCCCAGGCTCTCATTAGCGGAGGCTCAGACCTCCTGTGAGCCTGCAGGTATACGCACCACACCGGTAACACTACATGTTCTACTCACCCACACTATATATGAGATTGGGTGGGGTGGAATACCCGTTACATTTGGAGGCGCTGCTGAGATACACCTGGGGTGCCCTGTCCATTTTTTCCAAATTGTCCCGTTCCTATTTTTGTCACCATGTTTGTGAAGTCCGGAGACGAGGTCCTGGCCTGGGCTTTGAGGCAATACCTAGACCCTGGACAGGTAGTGGCGGTAGGAGGCATTCCCGTAACTATACCCAAAATGAAGGTTCGGGAGTATATGTGTAAAATTCCTGAGTGGCCATGGACATGTGTCTTAGATGAGGAGCAAGATCCCACGTCCACATGGAAGACCATTCTTTTTGTAGTAACCCACATTGAGAATATATGCCTGGCAAAGGCACCGTCCGCACTGTTCATGCCCGGGGGCCCCTCAGAAGGGTACCCCCTAGTCTACGCAGACCAAGCAGGATGGCGTTTCCCGCCAAATCAGGAGAGCGCACGTGCTGCTGACTGCCAACCTGCACAGCAAGATGTTGCAACAATCTGTCCGGGATTGGCGCGAAAATCAGAGCCCCTCCCCAGTGATGTGAGTGACTCAGAGCAGAGCCAGAACTACTCACTTGTAGAAAGTGCCCTTCCTTTAGATTCCACCAGGGGGAGCAAGCACGGTTATCTTCAACCATACGTGGACGCTGTGATAGACACTCTGATCTCTAAGGATGAGGATGAGATAGACTCTCTGTTCTATGATGAGGATGAGATAGACTGTCAGGGGATACACCCTAATGTGTATGTGCCCTGGCGAGCGCCAGGAATAGATCTCCTTATGCTACTGTGCCCCTGCTTGCAAGAAGCCTATGAGGAGGGAGCCGTCATGTCCCAAGTGCCACTAGACTTCAGGATCACCGAGGTGGATGGGGAGCCGTGTACGCAGTGCTTTAGCCCCACCTGTGACTGTCCTAGAGGTGCACTGGCATGGGAACCTCAATGTGATTGTTGCGGTGCAATTTTCTTGATGCCTATTGTACCCCAGCCTACAGAGCCAGCTAAGGAGCTAAGTGAACCCTTGGCGGAGAAGAGCGTGACCGCAGTGGAGGTACCGGAGCACGCCAGCTTCGTACCCACAACCACTGACTGTGTTACAGAAGAATCTGGTGACTACCTTGCGGAGGATACTGTCATGATATCTTCCGGGGAAAAGGTGGAAGTTCCATCGGTGGCGATGCGCCTACCGGCGAACCACCCCAGCGGTAATGCAGAGGATACAGAGTCTGCTGTGGGTCCGTGTACCCTGGAAGAGGTGTCTTCCGATGTTGCGGACCCTGCTGTGGGCCCGTGTGCCCTTCGATGGTCAGTCAGACCTACTGCAGAGGTACCATCGGTCCTAGGCTTGGGACCAGTACCTACAGACAACAAGGGTGAGTCGACTGCCCCAGGGGTGTTGGGGGTGAGCCTCCAGGTGACCGTGGAGCACGATGGCTCCTTAAGTCTGGTCGCCCGGGCGAAGGGCTCCCCTCGGCATCGCGTCCTGGCGGAGGTGTCCTCATTAGAAGATAGCTGTCCAGTGGTGCGAGTGGACCAGTGCCCACTGCCTATCGTGCCAGAAGAAGAGAAACCCATCGCAAGCCAGCCGAGTGGTAAGGAACCCCCTTGCCCCCCACAGGCTCCGATGGAGGTGGCCGTGAAGAAGGCCAGAGTAGCGGCTTCTGAGCGGAGTGTGAGCCCGTGTGCTCCGACACAAGTGGTCCCAGGACTGGGATCCAACGCTCCCGAAGTTCGAGTCAGTGAGTGGACTGTCCCAGAAGAGTTGGGGACAGGTTCCGATACCACCAAGGTGGGAACTGACAGCGTCCCCGAGGACCTGTTGGACACCGTGAATCACCGCAGTGGTAAGGTATCTACCCTTTACCCCCTGCCAGGTGAAACAGAGACTTTGCTGAAAGAGAAGCGGCACATCCGCCAAGTAGTGGACCGTGGGAAAGGTCTTGGCCGCCTGGCCTGCTGTTTCCAAGGCGTGGATGACCAGGTAAAGACCGGGTTGAAAGACACTGTGCTATTCCTTCCACCAGGGGGAGGAAGTAGTACTGAACCAGTAACTGTCACCCCAGAGTGTGCTCTTCAAGAGAATTTTCTGGGAGAGGCTCACGGACGCAAAAGTGAGGTACCCCCACCTGATCAGTTAGGGGCACCCCACAAATGGTCTCAGCTAGCCTCGGGAATTATGGGGTGTGATGTGACATGTGTTGGTGAGGTTAAAGCCGATCTGTTAAGTGTACGGGGTATGCCATGCCATTTGTCAGTGTGTGAAATTGTGCCCTGTTATGTCGTTCCCCAAGCGAGGGCGTTGGGTGTTTCACCAGGGGGAGAGTGTAGCCAGGTCACCCTTTGCCCCCTGCGACCCCCTCGGGAGCCTCCGTGGGCACAAGCAATGCTGGGTACTGCCGGAGGCCAGCGGCAGACCCGACGGCCATCCCAAGGGTGGGGGCCGTTGCAGGGAGCGGTGCGCTGTCTCCGCGAGCGGGCCGGTTGCCGGGGACGCGATCGGGCCGTTGCTAAGGCCGCGGTCGCGTCTCTAAGGTCCCGGCGGCCGGCGAGGAGAGCGCCGCCATTGCGCTTCAAGTCGCGCATGCGCAGTGATCGCGCGAGGGCAGGAGAGCCCCAGATAGGTCGCGCATGCGCAGATAGGGGTAGGGAGCTAAGGCAGCTCTTAGGAGGTCGCGCGAGAGTAGGGAAGCATAGGGAGAGCTTGAGGCGGCCATTAGGAGTTAGTGTAGGCAGAGGGGAGGAACGCACGCGGTCCCAATGTTATTGTAGGGGCCTCGGGACTACAATTCCCATGAGGCATAGCGAGGCAGGCACCAGGTGCTTGATAGGAGCCAATAGAGATGTAGGACTGCCCTGGAGGAAAAGAGATACATTTCCCGGGCTTTGCATGAGTCACGTCAGTCAGGAAGAAGCAGAGCAAGGAGGCAGACAAGGGAAGGAGGTAGGGTACAGGAGAGAGGGACTCCCCTGTATTAGGCCAGCACCCCCTTTGGTCCAGGATAGCTCAGCTCCCCAGTAAGGTGAGTGTTGCCAGGGGCAGCCCTCAGGTTAGGGACCCTGCCACTTACATTAGTGGGAGCTGAGAGAAGGAAGTCTGCAGTTAGAGAGTTGGAGTCAGGGAGCTGTTAGGGAAGTAGGGTGTAGGGAGCGAGTGCAGCTTCTGCCCCATATAGGTACCTACACTCCAGGTAGACCCCAACTCCCCACTAGTTGGGTGGGTAACTGTTCAGAAGGTGATAGAGAGTTGGAGCTAGGGAGCTGTGAGGGAAGAAGGGTGCGGGGAGTGAGAGCAGCTCCTGCACCCCATAGGTACCCACACCCCAGGTAGGCCCCAACCCCCCACTAGCGTAGTGGGTTAAGTACTGAGGGAGGCCCAAGATAGGGACGCTGCCCTTAGTGTTGTTAGAGTGCTGCCTTGTCAGGGTCACAGCGAGCAGTGCTGTGAGGTCTGATAGGCAGGCACCTTGTTGCGCAGCACGTTGGCTGCAGCCTCCAGTGAGTTACAGCTTGCTGCGGTAGGCGCTGGGACTAGTCAGAGAGTAGTGGGTCTGGAGAAGGGCTATAGCTGTTCTAGTCACCTTGAGGTAGCGCTAGGGGTAGGATGCCTGAAGGGATAGCCTGTTAACGAGGTCAGGAATTCTGGAGAGGATCTGCACTAGGCTAGCCAACAGTAGGTAGACGCCCAAGTACTGCATGGAAGAGTACTCTAGTCCATTCCAGATCACTTACCGAAGGGACTTGGGTAGTTGGGGGAGTGGGACAGGTCATTACCCCTGCAGGCCCTAGGAGTTCCCCAAGCCACTACAGGTTGCTGTACTACAGGGACAGGCCCTAGGTTAGGGTTCCTGTCACGTTAGTACCACTTATATAGATAGGGACACAGCGGCTGCTGCTGTTCCTGTGGAAGCGGTTGGACCCACGTTGGGGTCCACAGAGACGATTCCAGAGTGGGACCGCCCTAGTGGTCCGCACGTGCAAGGAGTTCGGTTGGAGGATCAGACGGACTCATCACACGTCTGACCCTTTGAGAAGTTTGTTGCTGACCCGAGCACCGGAGTGCTCGGCAGGTATTATACCATCACATGTGCACCAACAGGCCTAGAGGTTCTTAGTGACTGCGCAGTCACCCATTGACTATCTCCGTAGGAGTACGGGACCTTGGGTGTGGGGGTTTCACTGGACACTGGGTGGGATCACCTAGTGTTGGGGAAACGTCCTGCGAGACGTCACGGGTAGTGTCTCCTCGTGAGAGGGACACAGGTTATGAGAATATGTAAAGGCGATGATATGTTCTATGTTCGAAGTAAATTCCTTAGTTATTATATAATCACTGACTGTGTGTGTGGTTTCTAATTGGGTTCCTATGTAGGGTCATTCTACACGTCCATAGAATCCTACATAGGTGGAGGCGCTGTAAAAGAAGATTCGTTCCAGAGGATTCACCCCAGGCTCTCATTAGCGGAGGCTCAGACCTCCTGTGAGCCTGCAGGTATACGCACCACACCGGTAACACTACATGTTCTACTCACCCACACTATATATGAGATTGGGTGGGGTGGAATACCCGTTACAGGTAAACCACATATGTGGATTTACAAGAGATACAATCTTTTACTGTAAACTTTTCTTTTGTTGTGTTGGATACAAAAGATTTACGGTTAGAACTTAGCATTTTACAGGCTTTGCACTTTCCACAGCAATAATTGCCGTTTGGTTTACTCGGCATCCAAGATAGCTCCAGTGATGTATTTATTGGAGAACCAATATCACTGGGCGCTAGGAAATGCTTGAGGGTCTTTGCCCGACGATAAATGAAACTTGGATTTTTTTGGAGGGAGGGGCCCAAAACGGGATCATTACAGAGAATATTCCAGTTTTTCTTGATTATTTTTTTTTGCACACTAGTGCTAACTGAGCAAAACTCTGTAATGAATGGAACTTTTATTTTATCATCTACTTCATCATTTGTTATTCTTTTTTTCTGAATCAGCAGTGAGTCCCTATCCATTCTGTCAACTTTTTCAAGTGAGCTGAGTAAGAGAGCCTTATCATACCCACGTTCTATGAATTTCTCCAAAAGAGAGACTGATTGAACTTCAAAGTCAGCTTGGAGACTGCAGTTGCGTTTAATGCGCATAAACTGACTTTGGGGTATGTTGTCAATCCAGGATCTTTTGTGGTTACTGGAAGACAAAAGGAAGCTGTTAGTATCCACTTTTTTAAAATAAGTTTTGGTATTAGTGTTTTCACCAACCTTTGACATTAGACTTAGGTCTAGAAAGTCTATCTGACTAATATGTGACTCAGATGTAAATTTTAAATTATAGTCATTTGAGTTCAGATAGACTTTAAAGAGCTCCAAGGTGTCCTCACCACCCTCCCAGACACACAAGACGTCATCGATATATCTTTGCCATACAATAACTCGATTAGCAAATGGGTTATTGTGCCATATAAAGTTATCTTCCCATATCCCCATGTATATGTTCGCATAACTGGGAGCAAAACGCGTCCCCATGGCAGTGCCACACAACTGTAGATAGAACTGATTTAAAAATAGAAAGTAGTTGTGTGACAATATGAAAGTAATGGCATCGATAATGAATTCACAATTTAAAGGGTGAAGATCCATATCTTTAGATAACGTCTCCTTTATTGCCCCAATCCCT
>NC_134486.1:243387193-243477193 GCF_040206685.1 Ascaphus truei
GTGTATTTTTGTGGCTCCTGAATGCAAACGGAGACCCCACAGTGCTGGACTATGTTCAATCTGGCGTTTCCTGCTCCTACAGGGATGTCATGTATTTTGTGCTCTCAAAATGGCGGCTCCAGCTCTTCTGGGGCCGCATGGACTCTCTTTGTGCTCAAAATGGCGTTTCCCGCCTTACCAGGGAAGCCATGTGCTGTTCTGCAAGGATTTCTGCATTTTGCAAGCTTGTGCTGCTCTTCAGCTTGCAAGAAAGTGCGGGAACTGTTCAAACCCCTCCCCCTTTGCTTGTTCTGGATTGGACTATCCTATCTACCAGGGGGAGGAGCTAAGTGTGTTCCACGGAGCAACAGGAAGTGAGGGGCCAGATGCACTTCCACTTCAAACACTGGTGGTTGTGTCTGCCAGGCTGCCTTGCTTGCTCCACTATGAGAGACTGGGCCTGTGTGCTGAGAAGGCTGTCAGCCGCACAGCGGCTGATGACATCATTGAGGTCTCTACCATTACCTCCACCGTACCCGAGTATGCTGTGGAGCTGTCAGTTCCAGTAACTGTTGCTGGTGCCTTCCATCTGATCCACACTGCCAGCGTGGGTGCTACACCACAGAGGTATCGGCCGATGCCTCCCACGTACCCGATGCGGCTGGGATCTGCCCTGCTACTCATGGCGGTGAGCTGCATATCCTGTCTACAGACCCCCGCTGGGATCAAGCCAGAAAGCTGCGGAGCTGTATCTGCGGCGTCAGCAGGAGAAGTGCCGGCCGGCACCACCCCTGATGACTGCATCGACTACCATTGCTACTCCACCTCTGGGAGCTAACATGGCCGCTGAGTCGCCCGGCCGGGTGAGCTCCAGAGAGATCCAGGCCACTCCGGTGAGTACTACCCTTCCGGTTGATCCTTTCCTCCTGACATGCAGGGAGTGGAAGAAGTCCCGGGAGGCCCTTCAGGCCCAGGCGCTGGCTGAAGCCCGCTGATGTAAGAGCATAGGGAGGGGCAAATTGAACTTGACCTAGGACTGTGCCATTGCTCCTCCCGGGGAGAGTGCCCTGAACGTGCCCCTAGAGACTTTGGTGCTGGCCCCTTGTCACCGGAGGCCCCAGTCCCTTAGTCATCTGCCCCGCATTCCCCATCCAACACCAGTCCCAAGGTGCGACCCTTGACCCCCAGGCCCTCTTCACCTGGAAGCCCCGTGGCTCCCTATGGACAATATGATTTTATGTCTGTTATGCAATTGGAAGGGTCTGTGCATTGGGGGATTGTGATGATGAGGGGATAAGTTCAATGCAATCTGAAAATGTTTTGTCTCCTGTCATAGAGGAGGCAGAAGGGACCCCTGTATGGGTAGGTCCTATATTCTGGGTGCTGTCGGGTACTGCTACTGACAGAAGCTTGGTGAAATTTAGTAGAGCAGCCCGAGTAATAGTTCATAGGTTCAAAAAGATGGGCTATGAGTTCCCATATCTACCTAATGATACTGGGAGAATGATCAGGAAGCCTGCTCATTACTATTAATGTGTTCTATTACTGCTGTAGTAGAAATGGTTCTGTTTAGTTAGTCACTGTATTGCCATGTATCTGTGTCCATGCAGTAGTGAGTATGTCAGTTCTGTCAAGCTTGAGTGCATAGGAGTTATTGCATTTCAGCTCATGTAATTTACAGGTGTTGCTCAGCAAGGTAAGGGTTATACCTGCTGCAGTCCAAGCCGGGACGGTTGGAGTTTTACCAGAGGGAGTATATAGCCTGGCCTTCGGCAGCTATAGCTAATTCTGGGCCTTTCCTCTGTCAGTCCTGTTAGAACAGGCAGTGGAAAGGTTAATTCCTCCAGTTGGTCTGTTTTGCATTTCAGCTCTTAGTATGTAGCAATATTCAGGGGCAGACCTAAGCAACATTTGAATGTGTTAATCCAAAGGGTGGATATGGGTTGGAACACCCCCTGATGTGTGTGTGAGCCAATCGGTATCCAGCTTTGAGTTGTAATGATTCAAAGCTAGAAACACTCCCTGAGGATATTCAAATTGAGACATATTCCCAAATTCAGTTAGTGATCAGGAGTCTTCAGAGAGAGAGCAAGCCAAGAAGAGTTCTCTCCCTCCTGCCCCACCTGGGTGAGGAGGGAGGGGAAGTTAAGCTGCCATGAGCAGAAATGCAGAGAGCCAGATCAGGCCTATGATGTTCTGCTGTGTATGCTGCTCTGAATAAAGAACCACAGAAAGAAACTGCTGTGTGTGTGTATCACTGTTCCTGGTGTGAGGAGAATGGAGTGTCAGTGGGGGTCTCTCCTCTGGAGACCCCAGGGGATCCCTACTGGCTGGAGGCACTGCACCACCCAGAGAGAGCAAGGTACCCTGTCCCACACCACCTCCTGTCCCTGTCCTGGTTCTCCCCACAACACCGCGGAGCCCTCAGCCCTCCTGTTTACCAGCAGGTCACAGCACCCAGACCACTCAGAGTGACCAGAAGGAGTGTACCCCCCAATCTCATGTCGGGTGGGGTACCATAGAAGGGTTACAATTGCGGTTGGACCCACGTTGGGGTCCACAGAGACGATTCCAGAGTGGGACCGCCCTAGTGGTCCGCACGTGCAAGGAGTTCGGTTGGAGGATCAGACGGACTCATCACACGTCTGACCCTTTGAGAAGTTTGTTGCTGACCCGAGCACCGGAGTGCTCGGCAGGTATTATACCATCACATGTGCACCAACAGGCCTAGAGGTTCTTAGTGACTGCGCAGTCACCCATTGACTATCTCCGTAGGAGTACGGGACCTTGGGTGTGGGGGTTTCACTGGACACTGGGTGGGATCACCTAGTGTTGGGGAAACGTCCTGCGAGACGTCACGGGTAGTGTCTCCTCGTGAGAGGGACACAGGTTATGAGGATATGTAAAGGCGATGATATGTTCTATGTTCGAAGTAAATTCCTTAGTTATTATATAATCACTGACTGTGTGTGTGGTTTCTAATTGGGTTCCTATGTAGGGTCATTCTACACGTCCATAGAATCCTACATAGGTGGAGGCGCTGTAAAAGAAGATTCGTTCCAGAGGATTCACCCCAGGCTCTCATTAGCGGAGGCTCAGACCTCCTGTGAGCCTGCAGGTATACGCACCACACCGGTAACACTACATGTTCTACTCACCCACACTATATATGAGATTGGGTGGGGTGGAATACCCGTTACATTTGGAGGCGCTGCTGAGATACACCTGGGGTGCCCTGTCCATTTTTTCCAAATTGTCCCGTTCCTATTTTTGTCACCATGTTTGTGAAGTCCGGAGACGAGGTCCTGGCCTGGGCTTTGAGGCAATACCTAGACCCTGGACAGGTAGTGGCGGTAGGAGGCATTCCCGTAACTATACCCAAAATGAAGGTTCGGGAGTATATGTGTAAAATTCCTGAGTGGCCATGGACATGTGTCTTAGATGAGGAGCAAGATCCCACGTCCACATGGAAGACCATTCTTTTTGTAGTAACCCACATTGAGAATATATGCCTGGCAAAGGCACCGTCCGCACTGTTCATGCCCGGGGGCCCCTCAGAAGGGTACCCCCTAGTCTACGCAGACCAAGCAGGATGGCGTTTCCCGCCAAATCAGGAGAGCGCACGTGCTGCTGACTGCCAACCTGCACAGCAAGATGTTGCAACAATCTGTCCGGGATTGGCGCGAAAATCAGAGCCCCTCCCCAGTGATGTGAGTGACTCAGAGCAGAGCCAGAACTACTCACTTGTAGAAAGTGCCCTTCCTTTAGATTCCACCAGGGGGAGCAAGCACGGTTATCTTCAACCATACGTGGACGCTGTGATAGACACTCTGATCTCTAAGGATGAGGATGAGATAGACTCTCTGTTCTATGATGAGGATGAGATAGACTGTCAGGGGATACACCCTAATGTGTATGTGCCCTGGCGAGCGCCAGGAATAGATCTCCTTATGCTACTGTGCCCCTGCTTGCAAGAAGCCTATGAGGAGGGAGCCGTCATGTCCCAAGTGCCACTAGACTTCAGGATCACCGAGGTGGATGGGGAGCCGTGTACGCAGTGCTTTAGCCCCACCTGTGACTGTCCTAGAGGTGCACTGGCATGGGAACCTCAATGTGATTGTTGCGGTGCAATTTTCTTGATGCCTATTGTACCCCAGCCTACAGAGCCAGCTAAGGAGCTAAGTGAACCCTTGGCGGAGAAGAGCGTGACCGCAGTGGAGGTACCGGAGCACGCCAGCTTCGTACCCACAACCACTGACTGTGTTACAGAAGAATCTGGTGACTACCTTGCGGAGGATACTGTCATGATATCTTCCGGGGAAAAGGTGGAAGTTCCATCGGTGGCGATGCGCCTACCGGCGAACCACCCCAGCGGTAATGCAGAGGATACAGAGTCTGCTGTGGGTCCGTGTACCCTGGAAGAGGTGTCTTCCGATGTTGCGGACCCTGCTGTGGGCCCGTGTGCCCTTCGATGGTCAGTCAGACCTACTGCAGAGGTACCATCGGTCCTAGGCTTGGGACCAGTACCTACAGACAACAAGGGTGAGTCGACTGCCCCAGGGGTGTTGGGGGTGAGCCTCCAGGTGACCGTGGAGCACGATGGCTCCTTAAGTCTGGTCGCCCGGGCGAAGGGCTCCCCTCGGCATCGCGTCCTGGCGGAGGTGTCCTCATTAGAAGATAGCTGTCCAGTGGTGCGAGTGGACCAGTGCCCACTGCCTATCGTGCCAGAAGAAGAGAAACCCATCGCAAGCCAGCCGAGTGGTAAGGAACCCCCTTGCCCCCCACAGGCTCCGATGGAGGTGGCCGTGAAGAAGGCCAGAGTAGCGGCTTCTGAGCGGAGTGTGAGCCCGTGTGCTCCGACACAAGTGGTCCCAGGACTGGGATCCAACGCTCCCGAAGTTCGAGTCAGTGAGTGGACTGTCCCAGAAGAGTTGGGGACAGGTTCCGATACCACCAAGGTGGGAACTGACAGCGTCCCCGAGGACCTGTTGGACACCGTGAATCACCGCAGTGGTAAGGTATCTACCCTTTACCCCCTGCCAGGTGAAACAGAGACTTTGCTGAAAGAGAAGCGGCACATCCGCCAAGTAGTGGACCGTGGGAAAGGTCTTGGCCGCCTGGCCTGCTGTTTCCAAGGCGTGGATGACCAGGTAAAGACCGGGTTGAAAGACACTGTGCTATTCCTTCCACCAGGGGGAGGAAGTAGTACTGAACCAGTAACTGTCACCCCAGAGTGTGCTCTTCAAGAGAATTTTCTGGGAGAGGCTCACGGACGCAAAAGTGAGGTACCCCCACCTGATCAGTTAGGGGCACCCCACAAATGGTCTCAGCTAGCCTCGGGAATTATGGGGTGTGATGTGACATGTGTTGGTGAGGTTAAAGCCGATCTGTTAAGTGTACGGGGTATGCCATGCCATTTGTCAGTGTGTGAAATTGTGCCCTGTTATGTCGTTCCCCAAGCGAGGGCGTTGGGTGTTTCACCAGGGGGAGAGTGTAGCCAGGTCACCCTTTGCCCCCTGCGACCCCCTCGGGAGCCTCCGTGGGCACAAGCAATGCTGGGTACTGCCGGAGGCCAGCGGCAGACCCGACGGCCATCCCAAGGGTGGGGGCCGTTGCAGGGAGCGGTGCGCTGTCTCCGCGAGCGGGCCGGTTGCCGGGGACGCGATCGGGCCGTTGCTAAGGCCGCGGTCGCGTCTCTAAGGTCCCGGCGGCCGGCGAGGAGAGCGCCGCCATTGCGCTTCAAGTCGCGCATGCGCAGTGATCGCGCGAGGGCAGGAGAGCCCCAGATAGGTCGCGCATGCGCAGATAGGGGTAGGGAGCTAAGGCAGCTCTTAGGAGGTCGCGCGAGAGTAGGGAAGCATAGGGAGAGCTTGAGGCGGCCATTAGGAGTTAGTGTAGGCAGAGGGGAGGAACGCACGCGGTCCCAATGTTATTGTAGGGGCCTCGGGACTACAATTCCCATGAGGCATAGCGAGGCAGGCACCAGGTGCTTGATAGGAGCCAATAGAGATGTAGGACTGCCCTGGAGGAAAAGAGATACATTTCCCGGGCTTTGCATGAGTCACGTCAGTCAGGAAGAAGCAGAGCAAGGAGGCAGACAAGGGAAGGAGGTAGGGTACAGGAGAGAGGGACTCCCCTGTATTAGGCCAGCACCCCCTTTGGTCCAGGATAGCTCAGCTCCCCAGTAAGGTGAGTGTTGCCAGGGGCAGCCCTCAGGTTAGGGACCCTGCCACTTACATTAGTGGGAGCTGAGAGAAGGAAGTCTGCAGTTAGAGAGTTGGAGTCAGGGAGCTGTTAGGGAAGTAGGGTGTAGGGAGCGAGTGCAGCTTCTGCCCCATATAGGTACCTACACTCCAGGTAGACCCCAACTCCCCACTAGTTGGGTGGGTAACTGTTCAGAAGGTGATAGAGAGTTGGAGCTAGGGAGCTGTGAGGGAAGAAGGGTGCGGGGAGTGAGAGCAGCTCCTGCACCCCATAGGTACCCACACCCCAGGTAGGCCCCAACCCCCCACTAGCGTAGTGGGTTAAGTACTGAGGGAGGCCCAAGATAGGGACGCTGCCCTTAGTGTTGTTAGAGTGCTGCCTTGTCAGGGTCACAGCGAGCAGTGCTGTGAGGTCTGATAGGCAGGCACCTTGTTGCGCAGCACGTTGGCTGCAGCCTCCAGTGAGTTACAGCTTGCTGCGGTAGGCGCTGGGACTAGTCAGAGAGTAGTGGGTCTGGAGAAGGGCTATAGCTGTTCTAGTCACCTTGAGGTAGCGCTAGGGGTAGGATGCCTGAAGGGATAGCCTGTTAACGAGGTCAGGAATTCTGGAGAGGATCTGCACTAGGCTAGCCAACAGTAGGTAGACGCCCAAGTACTGCATGGAAGAGTACTCTAGTCCATTCCAGATCACTTACCGAAGGGACTTGGGTAGTTGGGGGAGTGGGACAGGTCATTACCCCTGCAGGCCCTAGGAGTTCCCCAAGCCACTACAGGTTGCTGTACTACAGGGACAGGCCCTAGGTTAGGGTTCCTGTCACGTTAGTACCACTTATATAGATAGGGACACAGCGGCTGCTGCTGTTCCTGTGGAAGCGGTTGGACCCACGTTGGGGTCCACAGAGACGATTCCAGAGTGGGACCGCCCTAGTGGTCCGCACGTGCAAGGAGTTCGGTTGGAGGATCAGACGGACTCATCACACGTCTGACCCTTTGAGAAGTTTGTTGCTGACCCGAGCACCGGAGTGCTCGGCAGGTATTATACCATCACATGTGCACCAACAGGCCTAGAGGTTCTTAGTGACTGCGCAGTCACCCATTGACTATCTCCGTAGGAGTACGGGACCTTGGGTGTGGGGGTTTCACTGGACACTGGGTGGGATCACCTAGTGTTGGGGAAACGTCCTGCGAGACGTCACGGGTAGTGTCTCCTCGTGAGAGGGACACAGGTTATGAGAATATGTAAAGGCGATGATATGTTCTATGTTCGAAGTAAATTCCTTAGTTATTATATAATCACTGACTGTGTGTGTGGTTTCTAATTGGGTTCCTATGTAGGGTCATTCTACACGTCCATAGAATCCTACATAGGTGGAGGCGCTGTAAAAGAAGATTCGTTCCAGAGGATTCACCCCAGGCTCTCATTAGCGGAGGCTCAGACCTCCTGTGAGCCTGCAGGTATACGCACCACACCGGTAACACTACATGTTCTACTCACCCACACTATATATGAGATTGGGTGGGGTGGAATACCCGTTACAGGTAAACCACATATGTGGATTTACAAGAGATACAATCTTTTACTGTAAACTTTTCTTTTGTTGTGTTGGATACAAAAGATTTACGGTTAGAACTTAGCATTTTACAGGCTTTGCACTTTCCACAGCAATAATTGCCGTTTGGTTTACTCGGCATCCAAGATAGCTCCAGTGATGTATTTATTGGAGAACCAATATCACTG
The DNA here is from genome assembly GCF_040206685.1 of Ascaphus truei. NCBI lineage: Eukaryota > Metazoa > Chordata > Amphibia > Anura > Ascaphidae > Ascaphus > Ascaphus truei. The sequence goes on from NC_134486.1 coordinate 243,395,114, forward strand.
GGCGCTAGGAAATGCTTGAGGGTCTTTGCCCGACGATAAATGAAACTTGGATTTTTTTGGAGGGAGGGGCCCAAAACGGGATCATTACAGAGAATATTCCAGTTTTTCTTGATTATTTTTTTTTGCACACTAGTGCTAACTGAGCAAAACTCTGTAATGAATGGAACTTTTATTTTATCATCTACTTCATCATTTGTTATTCTTTTTTTCTGAATCAGCAGTGAGTCCCTATCCATTCTGTCAACTTTTTCAAGTGAGCTGAGTAAGAGAGCCTTATCATACCCACGTTCTATGAATTTCTCCAAAAGAGAGACTGATTGAACTTCAAAGTCAGCTTGGAGACTGCAGTTGCGTTTAATGCGCATAAACTGACTTTGGGGTATGTTGTCAATCCAGGATCTTTTGTGGTTACTGGAAGACAAAAGGAAGCTGTTAGTATCCACTTTTTTAAAATAAGTTTTGGTATTAGTGTTTTCACCAACCTTTGACATTAGACTTAGGTCTAGAAAGTCTATCTGACTAATATGTGACTCAGATGTAAATTTTAAATTATAGTCATTTGAGTTCAGATAGACTTTAAAGAGCTCCAAGGTGTCCTCACCACCCTCCCAGACACACAAGACGTCATCGATATATCTTTGCCATACAATAACTCGATTAGCAAATGGGTTATTGTGCCATATAAAGTTATCTTCCCATATCCCCATGTATATGTTCGCATAACTGGGAGCAAAACGCGTCCCCATGGCAGTGCCACACAACTGTAGATAGAACTGATTTAAAAATAGAAAGTAGTTGTGTGACAATATGAAAGTAATGGCATCGATAATGAATTCACAATTTAAAGGGTGAAGATCCATATCTTTAGATAACGTCTCCTTTATTGCCCCAATCCCTTTATCATGGGGAATGCATGTATAAAGGGATTGAACGTCAAACGTAGCCCATCTATATCCTTCCTGCCATTGGATGGTTTTGACTAGGTTTAAAACGGCAGTGGTATCATTAATATATGATGGCAGTATTTTCACATACTTTTGTAGGAAAAAATCCACATACTGCGACAGGTTTGACGTTAAGGATCCAATTCCGGAGATTATAGGTCTACCCGGTGGATCGATAGAGGCCTTGTGAATCTTGGGAAGGTGGTAATACACTGGTATGGTGGGAAATAGAACATTCAAAAATTGATATTCTGATTTGGATAATACTGTGGATGCAACAGCCTCATCAAGAAGGCTCTGTAGCTCAGAGACAAAATTGTTTGTCGGATCCTGACTTAATTTACTATAGTTGCCAGGGTCATTCAGAATGCGCATGGCCTCCTTTTCGTAACTTTCACGGTTTTGGATAACTACTCCTCCACCTTTATCTGCCTGCCTTATGATTAAATCTTTCCTATCCTGAAGTTCTTTTAGTGCTATATGCTCTTGATGACTGAGGTTATGGGGTATGTCAGATGGTTTAAAGTTATTTACCAGTGATATAAACTCGTTATTAACTATATTAAAAAACGAATCAATAAAACTCCCTTTGCTTTGGGCCGGATAAAACCTTGAAGGTGGTTTGAAATCACTATGCTGACAAAGTGTCAAAAGTGGGTCTGTATCGGTGGGATCTGTACTAGTGGTCAGATTACTTTGATCAATTCCTGTCTCTTTTTTGAGGAAATGCCTCTTCAGTGTCAAGTTCCTAGTGAACTTATGCAGATCAGAGAATAACTGAAAACCATTTGGACCACTTGATTGTGAAAATTTGAGCCCTTTACTAAGAACCAATTTTTGGCATAAAGTGAGATCAACATTGGATAAATTAAAAATACCCTTAAAAGATTCGTTATTTGTTAATTCGACTCTCTTCTTTGTTTTGGTCTTACACCCTGCTCTTGTTCCTCTTCTGGTGAGTGGTGTCTTTTTTGTGACCTGGGAGTCTCTATAATTTTCTTCTCTTTCTCTCTTACTGTATTCCCCTTTTCTTTCGAACCCAAATATCTCTGTTTGAGTTCCTCCAGAAAAAGGGATTTCTAAGGGGATGCTCGCTCACAGTCTTTCTTAGGTGGTGTATTTGCCCTCTGATGATCATATTGTTTTTCTTTCTGGTGAGTATCTTTCTTATGAGATTCTTTATATATATACTCTGACTTATTATTAGAGCTATCCCTCCTTTTATTATAACTATTATGTCTCCTATCTTGTGACTTTCTTCTATAATTTTTAGATGGTCTATGGTCATCTTTAGTTTGTTCCCTATGGACCCTTTCACCCCTCAAAATGGAGACTATTCTCCCTTTTTTTCTTTTGGTAATAATTACCGTGATGTTTATTGGGGGGATTCTGACCATTGGAAACAGTACCTTTTCCCTTTCGGATCTATTCCAATCCTTTTGTCGACCATTATCATAATCATGTTTATCACGATAAAATTTCTTTTGCTTATTAAGCATAATCTCCTCCGTCGTTGACTCTAAAGTCATTTTGAGTTCGCATTCCAATTTGGAGCAGTCAGTATGTATAACTAACGGTTGCAAAATTACAATTTTTTTACAAATATCTTTTTCTAAAGCTGCAATTGTTCTACTGCGTTCAAAGATGATCAATCTCATTAATTCTCTTGAACATTCCTCCTGAATTCTATCCCATTCTTTCATAAATTGGATGTTATCCCTTCCAAAAGTGGGATTCTTTTGAAAACGTAACCCGCGCGGTACTCTCCCGCAGTCCAAATATCTCTGGATGGTGTTACGTTCTAACCATTGTTTGGTCTCGGTTAGTAGCAAATTCTCTAATTGCTTAAAATGGGTTTCAGCAGGAATGTCAATAATATATTCATCCTCAAAGACATGTGTCTCATCTTTAAACATAGAATCAAATAATGCAGCCCTTTTTTCTCTACAGCTTGATAATGCAAAAACTAAATCACTAATGAAATATATATAAATTCAGTGGTATAAAGAATTAATTATATATAAAATTAAACACTGTATTAATTGTACAGTATTGTGGTGAATACACAAACAAACCAAACTGTGCAGCAAAGTGAGCAAAAAACTTATGTGAAAACAAAAAAAAGACTTGCGCTCATATGTGGTCTGTGATAGAATTAGTGACTTATGAATAAAATACAACCTTAATGGGTGAGGTTTTGTGCTGCTGGTCAGTGGGAATGGCTCAAACACCAGGCTACATGGAAACAAAAAAAGAACAGCGCAAAAAAAGCATTGTGTAGTAAAATAAAATAATTATTTATAGTGTAAGGGTGAGTATTGCACGTACATCAACAAAAAGGGTTAATAGCATGACATGTTAGGGACATGTTACCACTCGGCAGGCACAGCAGGATACAGACACCGGTTACTGGACGTCCTCCCTCAGAATGCTGGTATCCGGTTTCGGAGTAAGCAGCTCAGCGTTGGGGAACCTTCCCGCGCCTTCACGGAGCCCTCAGCAGTTATTCTCAAGGGTTGATCGCCACGCTTCTTCCGGGTTGGTCCACGCCGGCGTGTGACGTCATCCGGCAGCGTCTCTCGGCCGGTCGCGTCTTTAATGCGTCACTGCTTCACGATAGACAGTCGAGCGACAAAACAAGTCCCGAGCAAGTCCCGCAGTAAAACAAAAGTTCGAGTATAAAGCCGCAATGGGGATATGAGTAAAGAGTGAAGGAACGCGCCCTCTCCTACGCGTTTCGTACTTCCGTACTTCGTCAGGGAATGATGGAGGAGGTTCCGAGGGCGGTTCTTATACGCTCAGCATTGCTGTTATTGGCCGGGCTAATTACATTCAACTCCCCCCACCTGGACAGACACTCAATCATCCCGTGAAGGGGCTCGGTCAACATAGACATTCTAATGAATTAACATACATGGGATAAAACACACTTATATTAATAATAAACTTTAATAGCATCCGGCAGCGTCTCTCGGCCGGTCGCGTCTTTAATGCGTCACTGCTTCACGATAGGCAGTCGAGCGACAAAACAAGTCCCGAGCAAGTCCCGCAGTAAAACAAAAGTTCGAGTATAAAGCCGCAATGGGGATATGAGTAAAGAGTGAAGGAACGCGCCCTCTCCTACGCGTTTCGTACTTCCGTACTTCGTCAGGGAATGATGGAGGAGGTTCCGAGGGCGGTTCTTATACGCTCAGCATTGCTGTTATTGGCCGGGCTAATTACATTCAACTCCCCCCACCTGGACAGACACTCAATCATCCCGTGAAGGGGCTCGGTCAACATAGACATTCTAATGAATTAACATACATGGGATAAAACACACTTATATTAATAATAAACTTTAATAGCATATATTAATGCGGACAGACTCTAAAAAATAAAGAGACAAAAATTAATCACACCATAAAATCACATTTGAAACGATGTATAGTGCTATCTCCCAATTTTTAAAAAAAACCATAGATTTACATATGACTTCTAGCAAGTATATATAGCTTCATATGAAAACCTATATGATAAAAGAAAAGAAGACCCCAAGACTGACGAAAATGATTACAACTAGAAGAAAGAAGACACAGACGTGGATTGTAAGGGATTTTTATTTTATGGTTACCTTTGGATTTGGTCCGAGAGCTTCCGGTTCCCCTGGATTTCGGTGAGTGGGCATCTAATGGTAAGTAAACAAAATAAAAGTTTATTATTTTAACTTTTACAGGTTTTTTTGATTTTTTTATTCATGTGTATTTTTTTTTTATTTCCATTTAATGCCCCTGAAGTGATCTGTCCCTAGGGATATACATACATTCAGGGACACTGAATGGGTGTATTGTATGTGATTTTGGGATGTAAATGCATTGTTTATTATGCTCTTTTATTGCCCCTGTATGTTATGTATATCTATATGGATATACATACGGGATAATAAAGGATTGTTTTGCTAATGTTTATGTATCTCATGTATTTAGCAGCTTTATTTATACACTAGCTGAGAGACCCGGCGTTGCCCATGAGTTAAATTTCCCCGCTAGGAGGGGGGGGGGCAGTGGACAGGAGGAGGGGGGGGCAGTGGACAGGAGGAGGGGGGGGGCAGTGGACAGGAGGAGGGGGGGCAGTGGACAGGAGGAGGGGGGGCAGTGGACAGGAGGAGGGGGGGGCAGTGGACAGGAGGAGGGGGGGCAGTGGACAGGAGGAGGGGGGCAGTGGACAGGAGGAGGGGGGGCAGTGGACAGGAGGAGGGGGGTCAGTGGACAGGAGGAGGGGGGTCAGTGGACAGGAGGAGGGGGGGCAGTGGACAGGAGGGGGCAGTGGACAGGAGGGGGGGCAGTGGACAGGAGGGGGGCAGTGGACAGGAGGGGGGGGCAGTGGACAGGAGGGGGGCAGTGGATAGGAGGGGGGGCAGTGGACAGGAGGGGGAGGCAGTGGACAGGAGGGGGGGCAGTGGACAGGAGGGGGGGGCAGTGGACAGGAGGGGACGGCACAGTGGACAGGAGGGGGGGGCAGTGGACAGGAGGGGGGGGCAGTGGACAGGAGGGGGGGCAGTGGACAGGAGGGGGGGCAGTGGACAGGGGGGGGGCAGTGGACAGGAGGAGGGGGGGGAAGTGGACAGGAGGAGGGGGGGCAGTGGACAGGAGGAGGGGGGGCAGTGGACAGGAGGAGGGGGGGGCAGTGGACAGGAGGAGGGGGGGCAGTGGACAGGAGGAGGGGGGCAGTGGACAGGAGGAGGGGGGGCAGTGGACAGGAGGAGGGGGGGCAGTGGACAGGAGGAGGGGGGGCAGTGGACAGGAGGAGGGGGGGCAGTGGACAGGAGGGGGGCAGTGGACAGGAGGGGGGGCAGTGGACAGGAGGGGGGCAGTGGACAGGAGGGGGGGGGCAGTGGACAGGAGGGGGGGCAGTGGATAGGAGGGGGGGCAGTGGACAGGAGGGGGAGGCAGTGGACAGGAGGGGGGGCAGTGGACAGGAGGGGGGGGCAGTGGACAGGAGGGGACGGCACAGTGGACAGGAGGGGGGGGCAGTGGACAGGAGGGGGGGGCAGTGGACAGGAGGGGGGGCAGTGGACAGGAGGGGGGGCAGTGGACAGGGGGGGGGGCAGTGGACAGGGGGGGACAGTGGACAGGACAGGCACCCGGCATTGGCCGGGCTTAAAATGTCTCTCCCATACACACAGTGGACAGGAGGAGGGGGGTTTAGGGAGAGTGGAACGTCCGGCGATCCGAACAGGCGGCTCCCCACCTCCCGCCAGCCATGACTGCGCACCCCCCCCCCCCGCGCGCCCATCTCCCTCCCCACGCAGGCAAGCAAGGGAGCGCCGTGGGGAAGGGGACCAGAGGGAAGGGCATGTCCCGCGCTGCCGCCACTGCCCTGTTCCCCCCCCCCCCCGGGCATGTCCCGCAGCGTGCGGCGGCTCACTGCGGGTGGGGGGGTGTTGTCGTGCTCACCTCGGTTGGGAGCCATCTTAGCCACGAGGCAGCTGCAGGTGGAAGGGGGTCCTTTCGGAGGCTGCCCGCCAGGGAGCGAGGGAAGTGAGCGCCGGGGAGGGAGGGAAGGAAGTGAGCGCCGGGGAGGGAGGGAAGTGAGCACCGGGGAGGGAAGGAAGTGAACGCTGGGGAGGGAAGTGAGTGCCGGGGAGGGAAGGAAGTGAGAGCCGGGGAGGGAAGGAAGTGAGCGCCGGGGAGGGAGGGAAGTGAGCGCCGGGGAGGGAGGGAAGTGAGCGCCGGGGAGGGAGGGAAGTGAGCGCCGGGGAGGGAGGGAAGTGAGCGCCGGGGAGGGAGGGAAGTGAGCACCGGGGAGGGAAGTGAACGCCGGGGAGGGAGGGAAATGAGCGCCGGGGAGAGAGGGAAGTGAGCACCGGGGAGGGAGGGAAGTGAGCGTTGGCGGCTGGCCAGGAGGGCCGCGCTTCCCCTCCTCCGGGAGCCGGTGCAGGGTGGCGCACATGAGGATGAGTGTGATGGGGAGGGGGTTGAGTGTGATGGGAGGAGGGGGTTGAGTGTGATGGGGGGAGGGGGTTGAGTGTGATGGGGGAGGGGAGTGAGTGTGATGGGGGGGAGGGGGTGAGTGTGATGGGGGGAGGGGGTGAGTGTGATGGGGAGAGGACAGAGGACGTGTGTGTGTGTGTATGTGTCTGTGTGTGTGTGTGTGTGTGTGTGTGTGTGTGTGTGTGTGTGTGTGTGTGTGTGTGTGTGTGTGTGTGTGTGTGTGTGTGTGTGTGTGTGTGTGTGTGTGTGTCACCGAGGGGGAAGAGAGTGACAGTTGGGTGATGTCAGAGCCACCAATCTGATTGGCCAGAGGCTGAGGACCAATCAGATTCACCGCAGCTAGTACCAACCTTTTATATATTAAGATTGGTGTGTGTAATGTAATTTTTATTTAGTTACATGTTATTTTTAATGGCTTATTTCTGGTAGTTAGATTTGAATGATGGTGGTTACTTTCAATTAGAATTATTTTGGCAATGGTTTGGCTTTAGGAATTGAATAGGGAATTGTATAATTGATTTGGATTGTATTGTAATTGGTTTAGGAAATTGATTGATTGATGGTAAATTTATTTATGTTGCTTACTTTCTATTTGATTTTGTGGATGGCATTGATGGTTAGGGGACATTGTTCATAGTGTATTTTATTTTGAAATTGATTTTGCATAGTGTTACATGATGCACAGATTAATTGCATCATGTACACACTCAATGCAATTGTGTGACATTTGATATACATTTGTCTAGCTGCTGGTTTAATTGTAAGATGCAATGTGGTGATTTTCAGATTAAGATTTCATGTTTTTATTTATGCATGTTTTATGTGTTTCATAATGGGCAAATAATCTATTATCCATATCTGGATAATAGTTATTTTGCCCATTACTGTATTGTATGTGTTAGGGGGATGTGTGTTGTATATTGCTATGTTTACTGGGGACAATTGTCCCCAATAAACATGCTATTGTGCCTTAACCCCTTCCTTGCCTTAGCAGATAGCCGCTAAGGTAATGAAGCTGCATTAATGTATTTTTATTAATAGTGTGCGGGAGCAGGGGGTCCCCTGAGCTGAACCGCATTGATTTCTGCCTCAGGGACCCCCTGCTTCCCGAGTTACAGGCCCCGGTTTGGGGCATCAGTGCCAGTGTCGTCACCATCTTTATAGATCCCACGTTGCGTCTTGGACGCTATAAAGATGGTGGCGACATTGGCCTCTGATGCCCCATACTGGGGCCTGTAACTCGGGAAGCAGGGGTTCTCTGACGCAGAAATCAATGCGGTTCAGCTCAGGGGACCCCCTGCTCCTGCACACTATTATTAAAATGTACATTAATGCAGCTTCATTACCATAGCGGATAGCCGCTAAGGTAAGGAATTATTGTTTATTGATATGTGTGTTTTGACAGTAGTGTAGATGTGTAGGGTGTCTCCGGAGCTGAACCGCATTGGTTTCAGGTCCGGGGACCCCCTACTTCAGGAGATACAGGCCCCTTTATGGGGTGCCGGTATCCCCTGCAGAATTTAAATGTCCCGGTCATGTGACGCGGAAGCTTTCAAAGTGCAGGGGATACCGGCACCCCATAACGGGGCCTGTATCTCCTGAAGTAGGGGGTCCCCGGACCTGAAACCAATGCGGTTCAGCTCCGGAAACCCCCTGCTCATGTACACTATTATTAAAATGCATTTGTTTTGTGTACGATCGCGTGTAACAGCCTTGCATGGAGATACAGAATCTCCATGCAAATGTTCCTAGAGGCTTTTTTTTCTATCAGCTAGCGTACGTAAAGTTTAAGAACGCTAGCAGGGGGAAAAAGCTTGCACGTACGATAAGCCAGTTTTTGGCCCGTCCGAGAGAAAATGGGCTCAAGGCCTTAGTGAATCGCGTCTCCGGCTTCACTTTTTATCGGACGTTCTTTTTTGTTTCAGACGCAAAAGCACGGAGCTTAGTGCATAGCCCCCATGGTCTCTTATGATCCCAAAATATTTTTTTCAAAATCCCACACGATTGGTAATCATATTTTACCTAGTATGTTCCAGACATGCAGTATGACTAGAAACAAAGGATTTTTTCCATTACTTAAGGGCTCACATACCTGTAAATGTGGACATTGTAACATTTGATCTTATGTTTAGAAAACAACTACTTTTGAGAATAAAGACTAAACATACAAATATGTAATTAAATCCTTTATTACATGCCAGATGAACCTTGTAGTGTATCTTTTCACATGTGGCTGTCTTAAGCAGTACGTGGGATTAACCACAAGGTTACTAAAGATACGTATACAAGAACATGAGATTAATTTCCACTAATGATACCAACCATCCAGTGTTCAAAACATTTTCTAGAATGTCAATTAGGTTCTCTACGGTCATTTAAATGCTCAGCGTTAGAATATATTCCTATTCCTAAGAGAGGTGGCAATAGCGCTAGGGTGCTGCATCAGACAGAGGCATTCTGGATCTGCACTCTGGGTACACAACAACCCCAAGGACTAAACACAGAGTGGGATCTGGGGTTCTTCCTCTGATACAGTGTCTTACCCTGGGATCTGTCGCTTTATACTGCTCTGTTGATTTGCTTCAAGGTTTATTGTGAAAGATTCATTATGATATTAATATATCATTCCTTGCTATAGATTGTTACTACATCATACCAACAGTTTCAACATGTAACTTTTACAAATTATGAGATTTATATTTCCTCTGTTTTTTTGTGTAAATTATCACAATCAGTTAGGCTACAGCCTTTTACAGGGATAGTTTCAATTCAAACTTTGGCTGCTTCTATTTGACTCATAATTTAGATACACACTGATGTGTGTTTTTACATAATGCATACATTAAACCTTTGTTTGCATTTATTGATACTATCCAATGGGATGTTACTATTTACCTTTCTTTATGTACACAGTTATTACTTGGTGATATAAACTTTACAGCTATTTATACTCATACATATTGCGCTGTTGGATACTATTTTTGTCACTAGTTGCATGCACTTTTCTTCCAGCACGCATTTGTTTCATTTTTGAAGCAACTATCAGTCTGCAGCATTTGTCACAAATGCATTAAGAAGTTAGTATGCTCTATTTTTGTTTTTTTACCAATGATTACATGTATACTTTAGAACTAAATATAATACATATTGATGCATTTTAATCTAAGTTTGACTTCAATCCATATATATATAATATTAATGGATCAATTGTTTATGTTATATACTGACCATGTAAGTTATGAGTTATTGTCTCTCTTAGAATGTGATTTTATTTGTAAGTCTCAGCCTATGTGATGTTTTCATTCATTTTAATTAAACTAATGTGTTACTACTGATATGCCACATTCAGCTGTGTCTTATGTGGTTTTCTTAATTAGCCAGCACATATTAAGGTGTTTATTTCCTGTTGGTCCATACTCCTTGAGAAAGCGCAACACTTGCGTGAAACGAGTGAGAAGACCTCTCTGTCATGAATACCACTTACCTTTGTTCCAAATAAAGCCTTTTTTTTTAATTTTTGCACCTACTGGTACCCTTTTCTTTTCAATTTTCTTACTGTGGATGACCTGGATACTATCTGAGTGCCCTGATTACTGCTACAATCACCGCCACAAAAACAATACCCGTAAAAAAAACACAATATCCCCACAAATACCCTGAAACGGGCAAGCCAGGACATAGCTAGAGCTGTTAGGTGTCCGCCAGGCAGTGGTTAATCCCCGCCTGGAGGAAGGCAGGACTACTAACAAGCCCAACTGAGTCTAGAAAGGGGTTTAAAAGGCAGGAAAGGGAACTGTTTCTCTGTCTCTCTCTGGTCCGTATACAAACGACACATGCGTGTCCTTGACCCCTAGGGACACCAGGGTGTGCAGGCCATATAACTGTGTCCTTGATGCTAAGGGACACCAGATCTATATAGACATCTATGGACTTCCAAATGCTGGGGAAAACCTATCCTTTATATTGCTGACCTGCCTTTTGCTGCACCTTGGCTGAGGAAAGGCCTGTGTTTTGGGTTATTGCACTTTGGCGAAAGTGCAAGTAAAGCCTACATTTATTTTCCCAAAGCGAGTCTCCTATCTTCACCTCTGCACGCATCGCCTACATTTGATGTTAGAAGTGTGATGATAGGTGGCCCTATGGATTTCAAAACATGAGATAGGTGGCCCTTGGATTTCAAAAGGGTCCCAGAGACCCTCAGGGAAAATTTTAGTTTTTGCAACAATTCCTGCAACAGCTTGCGCAATAGGAGTAAGATGGATACAGAATACTCCTTGTTAAAGGACTTACATCTGAAACGCGTAGGAGGGTGGCACTACCCCCGTGGGTGATGCTTATTTGATTAATAAACTCATTGATTTTTAACCACCTGGCTCCCTGGCAGTGCGCTGCTGTTCTCTTCTTTTTTGCGTTGGATATAGAGGCAGACCAAAAAAAAAGCTGTGTGTGCTGTGCACGCGCATAGTAAGTGAAACTTCTTTGACTTTTGTCACAGAAATTGTATTTGTGTTGGTGTTGGTGATGTTTTAATTAAAAATCAAAATACAATCTCAATGACAAAACGCAAATAAATTTGACTTAGAATGCGCGTGCTCGGCACACATCCCCTGTATTAGCTATTTGCACTAAGTGTGAATTCCGCGTGTGACAGTGTGCGTGTGACTGAGAGTGTGCGTGTGACTGAGAGTGTGCGTGTGACTGAGAGTGTGCGTGTGACTGAGAGTGTGCGTGTGACTGAGAGTGTGCGTGTGACTGAGAGTGTGCGTGTGACTGAGTGTGCGTGTGACTGAGAGTGTGCGTGTGACTGAGCGTGTGCATTTGACTGAGAGTGTGCGTGTGACTGAGCGTGTGCGTTTGACTGTGCGTGTGCGTCTGACTGTGAGTGTGACTGAGTGTGCATCTGACTGTGAGTGTGACTGAGTGTGCGTGTGACTGAGTGTGACTGAGTGTGCGTGTGACTGTGAGTGTGACTGAGTGTACGTGTGACTGAGTGTGCGTGTGAGTGTGACTGAGTGTGTGTGACTGAGTGTGCGTGTGACTGTGAGTGTGTGTGGGGGTCTGGGGGGGTCAGTGTGTGGGGGTCTGGGGGGGTCAGTCAGTGTGTGTGGGGCTCTGGGGGGGTCAGTGTGTGTGGGGGTCTGGGGGGGTCAGGCAGTGTGTGTGGGGGTCTGGGGGGGGGTCAGGCAGTGTGTGTGTGGGGGTCTGGGGGGGTCAGGCAGTGTGTGTGGGGGTCTGTCAGTGTGTGTGGGGATCTGGGGGGTTCAGTCAGTGTGTGTGGGGGTCTGGGGGGTTCAGTCAGTGTGTGTGGGGGTCTGGGGGGTTCAGTCAGTGTGTGTGGGGGTCTGGGGTGGTCAGTCAGTGTGTGTGGGGGTCTGGGGTGGTCAGTCAGTGTGTGTGGGGGTCTGGGGGGGTCAGTCAGTGTGTGCGGGGGTCTGGGGGGGTCAGTCAGTGTGTGTGGGGGTCTGGGGGGGGTCAGGCAGTGTGTGTGTGGGGGTCTGGGGGGGTCAGGCAGTGTGTGTGGGGGTCTGGGGGGGGTCAGGCAGTGTGTGTGTGGGGGTCTGGGGGGGTCAGGCAGTGTGTGTGGGGGTCTGTCAGTGTGTGTGGGGGTCTGGGGGGTTCAGTCAGTGTGTGTGGGGGTCTGGGGGGTTCAGTCAGTGTGTGTGGGGGTCTGGGGTGGTCAGTCAGTGTGTGTGGGGGTCTGGGGTGGTCAGTCAGTGTGTGGGGGGGTCTGGGGGGGTCAGTCAGTGTGTGCGGGGGTCTGGGGGGGTCAGTCAGTGTGTGTGGGGGTCTGGGGGGTTCAGTCAGTGTGTGTGGGTCTCTGGGGGGTCAGTCAGTGTGTGTGGGGGTCTGGGGTGGTCAGTCAGTGTGTTTGGGGGTCTGGGGGGGTCAGTCAGTGTGTGTGGGGGTCTGGGGGGGTCAGTCAGTGTGTCTGGGGGGGTCAGTCAGTGTGTGTGGGTCTCTGGGGGGTCAGTCAGTGTGTGTGGGGGTCTGGGGGGGGTCAGTCAGTATGTGTGGGGGTCTGGGGGGGACAGTCAGTGTGTGTGGGGGTCTGGGGGGGTCAGTCAGTGTGTGTGGGGGTCTGGGGGGGTCAGTCAGTGTGTGGGGGGGTCCGTCAGTGTGTGGGGGGTCCGGGGGGGTCCGTCAGTGTGTGGGGGGTCCGGGGGGGGGTCCGCGCGGGTTGCGCCCGGTTTTTGTACCACCGCTTCCTGGGGGGCCCGCAAACGCCCACGTCACTGGAGGGCTGAATGGCGCCGCTGCCAGCCGCTTCTGCGCATGCGCGGCATGGCAGCGGTAGTGGAAGTTAGGCGGGCCCATGTGTGGGCTGGGAGGGAGATCCCATTCAGGTTAGGAAAGGGTGGGGGGGGGGCTGTCCCGGTCGGGCGGTCTCTGCTGTCCCGGGCAGCAGACGGGGAACGGCAACACATGTCAACAGCCGTGGCAGCGGGCGGGGAACAGCGCCGCTGCCAACCGCTTCTGCGCATGCGTGGCTTTCCCCCAGTCCCCATGATTACTGAGCATGCGCGGCTTGGCAGCGGATGTGCGGGGGGAATGGCGGCCGTTAGGAGCGGCGCCGGCGGCTATCGCCGCCGCCGCCGCCGCATATGTGATCAGCCATGTGGGGGGAGCAGCAGCCGTTAGGAGCGGCGCCGGCGGCTATCGCCGCCGCCGCCGCATCTGATTTGTGGAGCGGGTGTGATGTCAGTGTTGGGGTCGGGCTGAGCCAGAACACAGCCCGGCCTCAACTGCCAGCACTGACGTCACATCCGTTTCATTTCTGTCTCCACAATCCATTTTTGCCCCATCACGAATGAGGTGCCACTAAGGAAGTTTCACTTCAAAAAAGCATATACAGAAAAAGTATTGATGCAGTGCCTCTGGAGGTCAATGGAAGAAACACATGCAGAAGTGACCAGAATAAAGACTCACAACTTCAGGCAGAAAAACAAGGTACACTGCGCTGGATAAAGCAACAAATGCCACAGTCTGACTGGGAAGACTATTACAGACAAAAGGAACTAATTTTGAGAATAAAGTCTTCTCCATCACATGTGCAAGGAAAAAAAGTTTTAGGCAACACATAGCGCCCGCTCTGCACCAAGGGGGATGGTATCCCCGTTCCTACAAGTTCACTGAATCAAAGCTGGTCACATGTGGAGATTGCAGGTGAAATTTCAGGTGCCAATACTAACAAATGCTGCAAACTAGTGGCCGTGCGTGAGAAAAAGAATCCACAAATAGTGTCCCTTACTCACAGCTTGTCGGCAGATAATGGACTACAGTGCAGATGTTCCAATACTGTTACAGCAAGCCTCCCTACGCATTTTGTAGCACTGAACCACTTCGTCAGGGGTAGCTTGCGACTGCCTGGCAATATTTATGGGATCACACTAATTTGGGATAATTATTCCAATTGACCCCAGACTGCAGTCAATTATTTCAGCAGATGAAAATTGTTACTATAAAAAACAACAAGTAATTTAATATATTGCAACTGAGGCCAATGAATATACCAGATGTATCTAATTTATATTGCCAGTGTCAGTAAATGTGAATGGTAATGAATGCATGTTGATCATAAAAATATATATGATACTAAAACATGTATATATAAAAATATACATCATAATTACATAAATGACATTCAATCTATTGTAAAAAAAACACGCAAAAAAATACCTTTTAAATTAAAAATGTATGTATATATCTAAATGTGTCTACACATACATACAATATTAAACAAATAAAATGAAATCTAAAAAGTGTATAAGAATACAAAAATGATTGTGGAACTACTATTACCAATTTTAGGAGGAATTGGAGGAAACTGTTCAAACCAATGTTGAAATATCCAGACCTTCATTCAGACAGGCAGGTAAAATCATGCCCAATCTGAATATCCAGAAAGTTTCCTGCTTGCATAGGCTATTGAAACAGGCCCCACCTAGGAGACCCAAGGTGTGAGGATCGGGCACAGGCTCCGCCCCCTTGATGTCTCCCATGATCTCAGCATCAGATGCAGGCTCCACCCCGTGATGTCTCCCATTATGTCAGCATTGGGCGCAGTCTCCGACTCCGAGTTGATTCAGACCTTGGGCCAGCTGGTGCTTCATCTATACCTGCTGTGCAGTCGTTCATCTGATTGGTTACTGCACCTTTATAGGCTCAGTGATTCCTTCTGCAAATCGGCTGAGCATGTAGTCCTTAGTTCCAAATATTAGGGGAGCTAGATTGGTTGCCATAAAATAAAAAAATAAAAAAGTGCAATACAGCAATAAAATATGATAACACAAGTGAATAAAGTAATCTATAGGTGTTCTACTCACAAGTGGAGCAGAATATCAGAGCGAAATCCAACACTGTGGCAGATGACCCTCAGGTGGTAAGTGATGCATAAGATCCCGAGCTCAAAGACAAAAGGAGAGAACCATAGTGCAGACAATAAAATGTTATCAACACAAAAGAGACAAGTGGAAGCTTACATGGTGTCAGCAAAAATCAGGCATTGGATATGCATAGAGACACAGATTGCAGTTCGTCGTGACCTCACTGCAGATGTACCCAGCGTCCACGGCAATTTATATAATGCACAGTAAAACCTAAATAGTGACTTATACATAATCACACATACAGTACAAGTTTATACATAGGAAATAAAATGAATATAGTGATAAAAAATTAAGCTGAGTTGTTATAAGACCATATCAAGCTCAGCCAATTAGATTATACCTGGGCTATGAACTTGGGTATATAAACCATGAGTGACGCATTAGATGGCCACTCCTGATGAAGCTGCCAATCAAGCGCAGCAAAACGCGTTGAGTTTTGGACCATTCAGTGATCCGTAGAGGAAGAGAGAGGAGAGAGAACCAGGAAATCAGTGTGTGTGTCGGCGTGCGTACCAAATTCCGGAATAGGAAGTGACGTCATCGGAGCTGTGGACGCTGGGAACATCTGCAGTGAGGTTGCGACGAACTGTGATTTTTCTTTATTTTATGGCAACCAATCTGGCTCCCCTAATATTTGGAACGATTGTCTGTTGAGCTTTGGGAACAATCTCCTTAAGGGTAGTAGTAAGATTATTTGCCTTTTTCACTTCATTCACTTATTACCATTTATATGTATAATTATTTTTATTCACCTTTATCATGCAGATTATCTGTTTGTAATATAAACATTTTTTCACCTTCACCTAATAGTGTTGAGCGCCATCCAGTGCTTTTGTCCAACATAGTAGTCCTTACCCTGTGACATTGTGCTGTCCACAAGCACTCTGCCTTACCTTGTCTTGCCTTGTCTTGTGTCATCTTGTGCCATCTTGTTTTCGAGTTACCACCTAGACCTCAGCTTGGAAATTGATCGCTATCTACTCTGCAACCCTCGACCTCAGCTTGGACTTCTACCACTCTACTCTCTATAAACCTTGACCTCAGCTAAGTGACACCTACTATTCTCCATTCTCCAACCCTTGACCACAGCGAGTATACCTACATTCCATAGCTCTCTTAGGGCTCGTCCAGGATGAGAGCAATGTGTTTGACCAGCGTGCCTGTGAACACACGGTACTCAGTTGCTTGGCCAGACAAATCAATTTGATTTTGCCACTCACTTGGCCATCACATGAGCGGTTCGCCCAATGAGGGGGACCCAGCACCGTAATGTCATAGCCGCGCCCCCCGATATGCCCCCACACATGCAACTAGTTGCCAGGAATCACCCGGACAACATGAGCACCTGACGTCACAGCGTTCGAGCGCCAGCGTGCTCGCTTGCACCCTGGCCGCGACTTTACCCTGACCCGCCTACTCAACAACGAACTTGCACGCAGGACACAGCCTCGCAGCTCCAGGTCGGTGTTTCCAAATCCCCACCTCAACCTCGTGGTTCTGTCCTGCTTGTGGCGAGCACCCATTACACAAGGGAATAGTTTCTAAACCCATGATTTTAAGATCAGTAGGAACACTATTGTGATATTGTGTAGTGTTTGGAGACCCTATGCCTAAGATTCTTCTTTAAAATATTCCTCCTATGATCAAGAAAATGAATTCCCAAAGGGTGTGTAGTGTAACCTATATAATCGAGACCACAATTGCAGGATAATACATTCACAACAAAGGAGGTGTTACAATTTCTAAATACTTAGACTGAATAGTCTTGCCCATTGTGTGGAAAAAATCTTGCATCCATGTTTCAAATATTTACATGTGATGCAAGAAGCTCCTCCACATCTATAGTTTCCTGACGGTTTAACAGGTAAAAATGTTGCCGACCTGTAGAAACCTTCTTCAATTTGGATGGTGCCACTGTATGATCTTCTTAAGATTTAGGGCTTTTTTTGTATATCATGCATGGTTTAATGAAATAAACTAGAATGTGATCCTTCAATATGGGGTCACACATCAACACTTGCCAGTGTTTATTAACAATACTTCTTATCCTGGATTCAGATTGTGAATATCTAGTGATAAAAGTAGTACGAGAATTGAACTCATTAGTATTTTTGGATTCTATATCCTAAAACTCTAGTCAAAACGTCTTGTCTATCTAGAGTAAAGGCTCGATTAAAGGATCTGTCAATGAGTGTTTCCTGGTAACCCTTTTCTAGAAATGTATTTTTCAAAAGATGGGATTAGTGAATAAATTCCTTAGTATCAGAGCAGCTCCTGCGCAATCTGTTGAACTGCCCATATGGAATATTATTCAGCCACCCAGGAAAACGATTGATACTGGCCTAAATATAATTGTTACAGGTCACAGGTGTGTGATATACATTAGTAGCAATTTTCCCATTGGAGTGAATAGATAGGACAAGATCTAAATAAAATCAATAGACAGGGATTGAATATTATATGTAAAATTTAAACCCCTAACATTTTCATTAGAGTGGCGAAACTGGTCAATGAGACCAGATTCCCTCCCTTTCCAAATAAAGGTCCAAAGGTCTTAAGTGTTTTAGACAGGGCCGCTGATAGGGGAGATAGCTGGGACATATATCCCGGGCCTGGTGGCTGCTTTTCCTGGGTGCCTGTCCTCACATTGCCACTGGGCCCAGCTCTCCCCCTGCTGCGGGCCTCCCTCACTGGGGTTATATGAATTAGGGGGTGGAGGGGTTATATGTTTTTTGGGGGTGGGGGCTTTTTGTATATGTATTTGGGGGTGGGGGCTTTTTGTATATGTATTTTGGGGGTAGAGGGGGCTTGGTATGTATTTGGGGGACAGGGGGGTTTGCTATGTATGTGGGGGTGGGAAGGTTTTTTGTATTGGTGGGTGTTTTTTTTGGTATTATTATGTGGGGATTGTGTGTAGGGGAGGGGCAATGTGTTTTTTTGGAGGTGCGGGATAGGGCATGAGTGTGAGGATGGAGTATTGAGTGAGAGTGTGGTAATTGAGGAAGGGGAGAGTGAGAAGAGAGAGTGAGCAAGGAAAAGAGTGAGATAGAGGGGAGAGAAATACATGCGGGGGAAGGGACGGAGGGGGTAGAGTGAGGGGAGAGGGGATGAGTGATGAAGAGAGGGAGTGAGACAGAGGGGAGAGAAATACATGAGAAAAGGGTGGGAAATAGAGGGGGCTTGCAAGACCGCCGGCATGAGGGGGAAGTGGTCGGTTGTGACTCTACTCCTGGGCCCTGGGAAATCTGTCTGCGGACCTGGTTTTAGAGAATGTAAAAAGAGAAGAAACCTGAGGAAGTTTCAGATCTGACTGACCAGGTCAGTGAAAGAAATTAGAAGCTTCACAATGTTAAAAAGGGAAAGAGCCAAATAGAACAAGAAAAGTTAGACGAAGCACTGAAAGAAGCAGAGGGTGCTTTGCAGCAGGAAAATAGAAAATCTATATGTCTTCAGTTAGAACTTTCTCAGATCAGAGCGGACTCTGAAAGAAAGAGAAGTGTTCTGAAAGAGAAGTGTTCAGAAATACTACAGCGCTTACAGATGTAGCAAGATTTACACTTCCTGATATCACGAGAAGCTAGGTCTAAATCTCTGGCAATGATTTGCATTTGCGGGTTGGATGTGGTTACCGCAATTGACCACAAGTGCACCGTGACTGAAAAAAATTGAGTTTTAGCGTTTGTCGTAGTACTCTGAGGTAATGTTAGGCTTTGCTAGTGTGCCAGTGTGTCTTTAATCTAAATACAGTGTAACCCATCCCTTATTCTCATTAATGTTATATGACATGGTATGATATCCCATTTATTTCAAAGTAACCCACCCAAAGTAACCCACCCAAAGTAATTCCACTTAAAACTTCAGATGACTAAAAAGTATTTTTAATGTATTACATTTTTTATTAGAGTACAGTAAATTACAGTTTAAACATAAATAACAGACTTTGTGAAATAATACAATCTTCTTCAATGTTTTTCCAAATATACGATTTTCTTTAACCGACATCTTCTTCGGACTGACTCCTCACCTGTAAAAATAATTGTTTTTTTTTTATTTATCAATCATCAAGAAGAAATAGATGCATGAATTACACTGTGTGGAATGCATACTACCAATAAACTTGTATGGAACACTTATGTGTGTCTTTAATTTCTGCACATGCGTGGTTTATGGAATCTGGTTGAAACGCATATGCGGATCATTGAATTTATGCACATGCGAACTGTATGGAATGTATGTGCAATACAGGTATTGACAATCGAATGGAATGCATACATTACCTTCATTATCCATTATCACTGTTGATGTTCATCAGCCTCCTCTTTCATGTCAGCCAATATACTCAACACAGGAGCCGCGGATTCTACCTCCATTTCCAGAGAACGTCCTATCCTTTCAGCTCCATCGGACAAGGGTTCCTCTGGTCTTGATTCTGCACTCACGCCCTTGCCCGTTGCCTGCTGGGCAGTTGGAGGCCTAGTTAGTGCTTTCTCAGGCAGTTCAAACTTTGCAATCTCATTTTGCAGTTGCGCGGGGTTCCCAGCTCTCACTGTACCCTTGTCTTCATGGGCATTAGTCTCTGTGGGATACAGATGCTGGGGCAAGGCCAATCCTTTTTCTGTAGTGGAGACACCTGTACTTTACTGGTTGACAGAGCCTCACTCTGTTTTAATTATGTAACATTTGTCTCCAACATCATCTTTTCAGCCTTCAAGGTTTTACCCACTGACCGTAAAGTCTTTGCACACTCTTTACTCAGTCTTTCAAGCTCTTCTACTTCTAGACTTTTCTCTCTTGTCAACATGTTACGTTTATCTATGAGAGAATCTTATTTCTTGCATACTTCTCGCAACACTGCTCTCAGATCCTCCATCATTTCCTGGTGCTGGCTCTCAGCGTGCATCAACACATCCTTCATTGCGTTTAGGAACTCTGACTTCCCCACGTCCAGGACCTTTGCCAATTCCTCCGCTAGGTTCCCATCAGCTTGCCTTTCCCATGTTTCTATCTCCTGGTCATCCTGACTGTTGGGTATAGAGCAACGTCTCTGCACCTGTAGCTCTTGCTTCGGTTTCTGGACCTTCTCGTGTTCCCTTTCATACTGCTCTGCAGGCACACACTGGTTACGCAGATGCTCATTCCTGTAAGGACACACATCTTCCAAGTGCTCTGAGTCTTCGCACTCCATACATACTAAGGGCATCTTGCCGTTGCATCTCGCCATCGCTGTGACTGGACTTGGACTTCAGCAAAACATCAATTAAAATGTTTTATTCACTTTTTCTTCCAGAATCAGTACCTTGCGTCATCACCATCTGTATTTGTTTTTCTGCTTCAGCACAGCTTCACATAAACTCTTTCACACTTTTCCTGCATATACTCCAATCACCTGTGGTAGTCCTATGCAGTGTGGCAGACTTTACTTCCACAATCAGTACCGCTTGAGGGCCACTGTCTGTATTCACTGCTTCAGTGTGAAAAAATTTTTTTCACACACCTGGTGGTGCAGACTTCACTCCCAGAATCAGTACCTCTCATGGGTCACCGTCTGTAGCCATCTTTCGTCCACCATCACCATCTGTTGTCTTGATTTATCCAGCACAGTGATCCTCTGCATGCGTCTCTTCTGCCGACCTCTGGAGACGCTGCATCCCACTTCTGACACCATTTGTGATGTAGTGGCCTGTAGGCGAGGGTAGATAGATGCATAGACACTGTATAAAGCTTATAACTATGGTGGTTTATTTGCCACCAAACAGCAACCAAAACATTGGGGCTACCGCCCCTTTAAGGCAAAACACAAAATAATAAAATAAAATCCTATTCCCGTTAGGGAAACTTACTACACCAGCAGGTCCCTAGCTAACGGCGCTGGCCAACTAACCTGGTTCCCAGCCCAATAAATGCCTTGGCATATGCAACAATGTAACACAGTCTCTGCATACAACAATAAAGTGTTTTTGCTTCTCTGTCAATCCTTATCTTTATCTTAGGTACGATTCCTAGCTGGACCCCACAGGCCTGCTTCCTTCAGTCCTAGGGTCCATAACAGCCAAACTCTCCTGGTTGGGAGAAGATTCCCTCTCTCATTGGAGGAAAGCAGTTTTCCTGTTTCTGACAGCTTCGTGTCTTTTATCCCTGCTCCATCGGGAGTTGATTGTGCACACCTCCCTGTTCAGATGTGCAATCCAACACCTGTGCAGTGTGGGAAGGGAGTTAACCTCTTCACTCCCTTACATCTATACAGATGATTTTCTTCCCATCCAGAACAGCAGGGGTTAATCAGGAAAGGCTAGGTCTCCAATGTATTCAGAGTATGCAATTGAAAGAAGAGAAAAAGAGAGAAAAGATCATGGCACAATACATTTATTAAAAAGAGATTGGTTAGAACAATATTGCACTTACAGCCAATATGTATTAAAACAGCGTTTTGGATAGCTTCCCAGCATGTGGTAGTTGGCTTCTCCGCTGTGATGGTAGTCCTGCTAACACCAGATCTTACGGAGTCCATAACCCCCTTCAGTGATGTGTCAGCTGTGCCTCACACATCAGTTTTAATGAGGGGAGATACTGCATACTACATACTGCAAAGCTCTTTGAAATAGCGGTGGCGAAACGTACGTCGGGGTTTGTCCTGTTTGTCCTCTCTACCCTCTACACGTGTGTCTGCCTGCACTTCCGGGACTGACTCTTCTATCAGTGGTGGACCCTCTGCCTTACCTTACATGCGGGACTCTGTTTTTGCTGGCTCACGGAGGATTTACGTTGGCTAAATACTGCCTCTATATGCTGGGACTTGTGACATCTGACGCCTGTTTATCTTATGAGTTTATAGTCTGGCTACTATTGTGGTGCACACAGTGATGCGTGTATGTGTTGCAACCCTATCTCTATTTAATGCCATCTGAGTACTGCTTTATTAGTAGTTTGGCATTTTTTTGACATTTGAGTGGTTGCCTTCATCATTACAGATATTTTTGTAGTGGTTTTTCTCCCACTTATTATATCCCTGCAGAGTAGTTATCTCTCCCATATTACTCCATGGGTAGTTAACTGTTTCTCCCCCCTAGTCTCTGACTTACAGCATTAGATTCTTAGTTAGTGCAGGATCCCTGGTTTCCCTATGTTACTTAGACTGTCTAGCATTCTTGACCGTCCGGTCACACAGGTGGGAGGCATTTTTATGCCCTTACCATCTGTTGGTATAGTGTTCCCATACTATTCACTATACCTCATGTCTTGGTCTTTATTAGCAGGGATTATATTATAATATGCCAGAATATTTTCACTCTTGAGGGTTATGAGACTGTTTTATTTTGTATTGTTGGTGGCATGTTATTTAATAAACTTGTTTTATATTTTTTGTATACCTGAGTGCGTTACGTGGGATCTTTCTTTTCTTTTTTGTTATCATACATTTTCATCCCCAGCACCGTCAGTAGCCCACTATTACAGGGTTTCATTTATCTACTGATTTAGGTTTGTTTATTTATCATTTAGGTCAGTAGCAGGCTTTTCTTTGTTGTTCATATATATATATATATATATACGTATATATATATATATATATATATATATATATATATATATTTATAGCACACAAATAAAATCCCAGCTGTCATAATTTCCTCCTGCCGCATCACGTGGTTCCGCCCGACGCTCCCACTACACAGGGAGCATGCGCATTGTGGCGGTTGCGGCTGCGATTCACCATCACTGAACTTACGATAACTCTCCTCAGTTGTGGACACTTTTTATTGCTGGACTTATGCTAAGTATTCCCTGCACCTTTTTTTTTTACTCTGTTGCATATCACCTGTCAATCAGTCAACCTCTGTGTGTGCCAAATTATATTCATTCCATCTATTGCATTTTCTTGCTGTTATGCACACACTGACTCACTATAGGGGTTGTTATTTCAGTAATCACTGACCGGCCGGTCAGAGTTGTTAGAGGCAAACATTGTTTGCTTTTACACTCTCATAACCCTTTGGTGCAGTTATTTTTATGTGCTAAGCATTGAGTACCAGCTTTTTTGTGTTCACATTATAGTTCAGTAGTATGTTCTCCTCTTAGACCAATTTAAATATAGTAACAGCCTACAGTATTTCAGCTTGTTATGTTTGTCTTTAAGGAGTTTTGTACTATTCCACAGCAGGCAGGACACCACCGCTCCCTTTTTTAATTTATGTATGTTTACTTGTGATTAATACATTTTGTTACTTTTGTATGCTAAAGTGCTATTAGGGAATTCTTTTTTTCTGTGTTGGTTTTCATATATATATATACACTACCGACACGATTTATTCGAGCAGGGCTAGTTCCGCAAGCCGGGGGATGCCCCGGCTTGCTAGCCCCACTCCCTCGGCGTGCCGCGCGTCACCGATGCGCGGTCACGCGTCATCGGGTGCCAGCGCCCCCTGCACGCGCGTCCAGGGCTCCCCGAGGGAGCCCTGGTGTCCCGCGATGTGGGGGACGGCGGCAGGGGGTTCCGGGGGACCCGGCGGACCCGGCAGCGGGAGGGAGAGCGCCCCGATCGGAGGGCGCTCTTCCGCTGCTTCGGCGCGCGCCCGGCACCCTCCGGCGCGCGCCAGGTTACTGCTGCGGCCGAGAACGGGCAAATGCTCGAATAAACTCGGCCGCAGCAGTATATATATATATATATATATATATATATATATATATATATATATATATATATATATAGTGCCAAACGGCTCCCTGTGTGTAGCGCTGTTTCTATGGAATAAATGACAATTTGTTTTACTATCTTGCTTTCTCAGTGAATGCAAGCAGAAGGGGTCTGCTGAAGCAGGCAGGTGATGAATCTGTTCCAGCGAAGTCCAGAAGTGGCCTTTGTTTTCTGGATCATCGGTGTCACAAGCAGGGTTCGGTGGAAGTCAGCAAGCAGTATAGTCTGGGGCAAGGCAGGGGTCGGCAACAGAAAAGCAGGAGCAGGGATGGGGAGCAGCAACTGAGACTAGGGAGCAGGGACGGAGACCAGGGATCAGGGAGAAACGGGGACAAGCCAGATCATAGGCAAGGGCCTTTAATAAGTACGAGACTCAATACAGAACAGAACTGGACAGAAGCAGAAGCATGGGTGTCATGGTAGAGGGGGTCTGGCCCGGGATTAAAGGGGTTACACCCCATTTGGCCACCCCCTACTCTCACCTGGGAAGCAAGGGGTTAAATGGACTGTGGTCCAGTAATGTGTTTATACCTTGCTTCAGCATCCTAATGTATATTCCCCTGTAAAAATGTATTGTTTCTGTTCCAGTGTTTGCCCCAACACATACACTGGGATTGATGTGGGAGGTTTAAGGGGATGATGAGCTGCAGTTTAGGAAAATACAAATATGTGTGTTGTCTTTTCAGAAATATCTTGGCTTCCACAGGCTTGATTGAAGTTGGGTGTGAAAAGTACAGAGGGGGTTTAGTGTACAGTATGTTAATACCTAATTGGCAGGCCAAGGGTATATTGCTGGTAGAGACAGCTAGGACCCAGTTTGGGGCATTGGGTGTGAAATATAGCACCTGTGACAAATGTTCGCTACACACAGGCCCAGCTTCAAAGGATTTCTTGACAAGGGGTTATGGGGCCAGGGGTGCAGTTACACAAGGAGATATCAGAATGAGTGACCTTATTAAATATAAGAATACCATGAGATGTCCTTGGCTGAACATGCTAAAAATTACATATATGTAACTGGGGGACCGAGCCGCAAATAACGATTACAGACACATGATGTCTAGCAGGTCCTAAGAGACAGATATTAATATCTCTCTTAATTTTAGTATTACATGGTAATATTTAGTCTCATTGGGAGTGTCATGCGTGCCGGAATGTATTAATATGTCTTGCGTGCCAGTAAGTGTTACTGAACAGAAGTTATGAAGTTATTTAGATAGGAAAAGCCGTTTTTAAACGTCCTTGGGTGGGAGGAGTTTTACTCTGGGGAAAACTGTCATCCTCACCACTGATTCATGAGAGGGGCTGGGTTTAGGTTGTGGTCAATGGGAAATAATTGTATAAGAACCACGCTCAGCCTATGGCTATTGCTTTCGTGTCTTGGTGATTTTGAAGATTGCTGTATGAACTGCCAGTCCAGATGTCTGACTGTTTCATCATTCCATCTTAAGTAAGTGTCTATATTTTGTCTGTTATTTGTATAATCTCATGTGTTCAACTTTTTCAAGGAATAAATTATATTTTATCATATCTAAGCCTCGTTCAGTTCAACCCAGGTATTTTTGGTGTATTATTATCGCCTGTCACAAAGTTACCGTCACAATGGGCATGGGAGTCTGGACACAAAACAAAGGCAAGGAAGTAACAGGAAACTATAAGGACAGAGGACAGGAGCACAAAGAGGAGACAGACGGACAGAGGAATCCCAGAGCTGACAGAAAACAGCAGCACACCTGGTGGACAGAGAACAGAGCTGTGGCTGAGAGCAGGATGCTTTGAGACACTGACAACGCCTAAAAGGCATTTGACCAAATAGATTTATACATGAAAACAACTTTAGAAAACATTCGGCTTAGAGGGCCCCTTGTTAAACACGATACAATCCTTATATACATCCCTCACAGCAAAGGTACTGTGTCAGGGATTTGCCTCTGATACATTTCCTATAGAAAGAGGAACCGGGCAGGGTTGTCCTCTCTCTCCCTTGATCGTCGCACTTTGCAGCAAACATTAGAAACAATCCAGACATTCTGAGCCTGCAGGTGGGAGACCAGTCGTATAAAATTGCACTCTTCCCGGATGATATTCCCTTTACAATATTCAAGCCTCTAAACAGACTCCCAAACCTGTTTTCTATGATAACCTTGTTTAGAAAAATATCGGGATTGAAGATAAACAACAACAAGTCTGAGGCCCTCAATATAAACGTATCTAAGGAGGCAACTAAACTTATTGCCCTCAACTTTGATTTCAAATTGCAACCAGTGGTCATTAAATACTTAGGGGTCTACATCACTAGGGATTATAATACACTATACCAGCTTTTCCCAAATGGGGTTCCGTGGAGCAGTCCCAGGGTTTCCGCATACGGACGGGCTGCCCGCATTCACTGTGCCGGATTTCCCCCTCAAAAAAGCAGTCTGTCTGTAGCTGCAATTTCTCAGTCAGGCGGTCAGGTGGCGCTATGCTGCACAACTCATGCCTTGCTGAATGCAGCGTTATAAGGTGTGTGTGTGTGTGTGTGAGTGTTTGTCAGAGTGTGTGTGTCATTGTGTGTGTGTCATTGAGTAAGAGAGACATGGGTGGGGGGTGAAAGAGACATGGGCGGGGGGGTGAAAGAGAGACATGGGGGTATGAGACATATTGGGGGAGGGGGGAGACACACTGGGGGAAGGTGAGAAAGACACTGGAGGGAAGGGAGAGTGAGAGAGACACTGGGGAGGGAAGGTAGGGTGAGAGAGACACTGGAGGGAAGGGAGATTGACAGAGACACTGGGGAGGAAGTGACACACTGGGAGAGAGAGACCCTGAGGTGATGGAGAGACACTCTGGCTGGAGGGAGAGACACTGTGGGAAGGAGTGAGAGAGACACTGGAGGGAGGTGAGAGAGAGACACTGGAGGGAAGGGAGAGTGAGAGAGACACTGGAGGGAAGGGATAGTGATAGAGACACTGTGGGGAGGAAGTGACACACTGGCTGGAGGGAGAGAGAGACCCTGAGGTGATGGAGAGACACACTGGCTGGAGTGAGAGACACTGGGGGGAGGGAGTGAGAGACACACTGGGGGGAGGGAGAGACACACTGGCTGGAGTGAGAGACACTGGAGGGAGGGAGACACACTGGCTTGAGTGAAAGACACACTGGGGAGGGAGAACTCACACTGAGTGAGAGACACTGGGGGGAGGGAGGGAGAGACACGGGGGGAGGGAGTGAGAGACACACTGGGGGGAGGGAGTGAGAGACACACTGGGGGGGAGGGAGATGTGGGGGTCTTTTAAAAATTATCTTGAAACAAAAAAATATTTTGCCTGTGGCGCATTTGTTTTTTTTTTTTGTTTTTTCATGTGCTACGCTAAACATATTTAGGGGGTTCCACTCTGTTTTACAAAATATAAAAGGGTGCCACGACTAAATTTAATTGGGAAACACTGCACTATACAAAGAAAATTACCAAAGAGTCTTGATGTCACTTAGGGCAGACATTGAGACTTGGTCCGGATACAGAATCCCTTGGATTGGCAGGATTCCCTGTAAAAAATGAATCTCCTCCCGAGGTTGCTGTACAGTATCTCTTTCAAACCTCACCAATACCAGTGGGGATTAAGGAAAAGTAGGCCCTTCAGTCCCTGATAACCAAATGTATATGAAACCGTACGAAACCTTGGATAAAAAGACTGCTCTCAATGCCTACTAGAAATGGGGGCCTGGCATTGCCTTATTTACTCTAATATTACTGAGATGCCCAGTTTTGTCAAGTGGTTCTATGGCATTCCAACCCATCCCTTAGATGGTGGGTATCCCTAAAATCCTCTTTAGTCCAACCAATGGCACTGAAAATTTTGATTTGGATTCCCTCAGTGAAAAAAACACAAGCAAAACTATCACTACCAACAATAGCTCAAACAGTCTCGGATAAGGTAATCTCTCATCTCCCAGAACTCCTTTATGCCCCCTTTTATAAATAATCCAACATTTTTACCAGGATTAACGAAAAGGGGTTTGGAAAATTTGGTCAAATCGTGTATTCTTAATGATCTGGGCCTGGATCTAAATCCCAAACCCTTTGCATATTTTCAGAAGGAGAAAAACATGCCCAATAAAGAATTTCTACATTACCTACAGCTAAAAGCATTCTACTCCAAATCAAGTCCCTCTAAGCCCTTAACCCAATTCGAGGCTCTGTGCCTGGACAACACGAGCACCCCGGGCCTCATCTCACAAATCTATGGTTATTTAGGGACCCCTAGTCCCTCAGCCCAACAAAAATGTAAATACATATTGTATTGGGAACAGGACCTGGGTGAGGTACTCAAGGAAGAGGAGTGGGAGTATATACTGGAGGCAGCAGCTAAAAGCTCTATCTGTACCTGCTGAAAATTGGTACAAAGTTCTGATGCAGTGGTATCTAACTCCGCTTAAGCTCTCCAGGGTTATCCCAGGATACCCACCTCTATGCCCAAAGGGCTGTGGAGGCATGGACTCCTTCATCCACATGGCGGACATGCCCGGAGGTCTCAGCACTTTGGAGAGAAGTGAATACGTGACTGAGAAGGAACCTAAATATGTACATCACATTAGATCCATGGCTATTTATCTGAACAGGACTCATCAAGACCTTTCTAGACAGGAGAATAAGCTTGTGACCGACATCGTAGCTGTGGTAAGATGTAAACTAACAGTGGTCTTGAAGCAAAATAAATTACCCTCCATACCCAAGATAAAAAACAAAATATGGTTTATTTGTCAAATGGAAAAACTGAAAGCGCACACTTCCTGGTGCAATAACGTTTTTTACTATGTAATTGAGACAAACAAATAATGATAATACACTCACAAACATCCAATAAAATAAGCAGTAAGCAGTAGTCCGCAGATCCGTGCTGGAGGTGTGCAGAGTTGTCTAACCGTGGGGATACTCCGACTGTTGCTATAGCGCGTCCGCTGCTTGCTTACGCCCTTCCAGTGACAGGAGTTTCCTTCAGCCTCTTGTGACGCCTACCTAGTGTGTCACAGCATGACCTCCTCCTCCGTACGACATCGCAGCAACCCGGCGATTGCAGGGATGATCTCACCACAACCCGGGCCAACCAAGTCAGCCCGTTCCCTGCCTTCTCCCTCACAGTATTCAGCTCTGCAGTACTCTACAGCTATGGTCTTTCCTTCACCATGCAAATCACCCTACGCGTTTTGAGGCGTGGCCTCTTCATCAGGGATGTGGTTTGCTATGGTGACTCACTTCCTTATATACCCATTATGTTAAGGGCTTTTCCTAAGGCTTGCTGCCTCCCCCTACTGGTTAATATTCATGAACGCTACTAGAAATCCATAATTCCTCCAAACAGTATATAAATGGCATGAGAACAGGAGCATTAGTAGTGCCCTATGAGTAAAACTTGATACATATTAAAACAATCCTAACAATAACAGTAAACCTTTATACTTTAAAAATGACAAGATATTAAAATGCACGAATAAAAAATATACATGAATAAACTGTTGCTTCTCATCTAACATACAAAACATTAACCATATTAGTCATCACAAGAGCATACCAACCAACTTGAATTCAGATTAAAATTACAAAGACATATTAAGACCACCATAACACACAACCTTGTGTGTAAATGCTCACAATTAACTCTAGAATCTAATCCCTTAACATAAAAATGAAACTAGGTCTACCTCTTCATTTAAACCTTCCGGTTGGAGTGTACCCAATTCATGGATCCAGAAAGTTTCCCTTTGACGTAACCTAAGAATACACAGTCACATGACAATAAATACACCACAAACCTGCTGTTACAATTAATAAAACACTTAATTGCATATGTTTTGTTATTCCTATCTGACCTAAACGACTTCTGTTTATCCACAGTGTATTTGCAGGTCAGGCACCGACTGCCACATCTATAGAATACTTTAATACATCCATTCCTTGTGTTCATGTGTTTATTCTTATCAGATTGACTCCTAAGTAGTGTTGGTGCTAGCATATTTTTAAAAGAATCAGATTTTCTTTAGACTACTCTTGGACATTCTGTAATTACCTTTTTAAGAATTGCGTCACATTGTAGAACCCCCCAATGTTGTGCCACAATTTTGTTGATCTGACTTGAGGCCCCGTTAAATTTTGTAATGAATAGCACCTCCTTATTCATATCATTGATTGCATTACTATTCTGTTTTCTACCTATTAAAGTTTGAGATCTCTCCTGTTCTAAGGCCCTCTTGTATGCCTTCTCTATAATTTGCTATTGATGCCCTTTGTTCAATAATTTGATTTTCAAAGAGGTAGCTTGACTCTAATTTTAAATTAAAAGGATTCTTATTAATATACCTTTTAATTTAAGAATCCTTTTAATTTAAAATGTACTTATAACTTTGACACAGCCAGTATTTCATTTTTAGATTTAATTCTTTTTATTACTGAAGATATGAGTATTCAGACAAGGACATTTTACAAAGAGGTAGACTGTAACAAATATTTAGAAGCCACAAGTAACCACCACCGCCAATGGATCAGGAATATACCTTTTGGGCAATTCCAGAGACTGAGGAGAAATTGTTCAAGAATCAAAGATTTTGAGAGTCAAGCTACCTCTTTGAAAAATAAATTATCGAACAAAGGGCATCAAGAGCAAATTATAGAGAAGGCATACAAGAAGGCCTTAGAACAGGAGAGGTCTCAAACTCTAATAGGTAGAAAACAGAATAGTAATGCAATCAATTTTACATTTTTATTTGCTTGGGGATAAGCGCCTGTAGCTGCATTGTATGTAGTGTGATTAATTAACACATTTATCTGCTTTTTTTTAGATCAACCAGCTAATACACATTTTTTGTCAAATGGAAAAATTGAATTTTTTTTTAATGATTCCTGCTCTAAGTTAAAAGGGTCTGACATCCATGGATCCTAGGAGTTGGCACCTCAAGATTAAACCCCCGCACAATCATGTTATAGCAGAAGAGTGGGATCTCCTGCCAGGACTTTGGCCCAATGGGCCACCAGTCTAGGGCTTTGGCATGTTGATAATATTATGCAGTAGGTTGTTATTTTTAAGCTACAGTATCGGCATTCTTACTGTACCATTTTGTCTTTATGTACTCAAGTTGATGTGTCCCGGAACTGTGACCCCCCTGCCTCCCTTTCCTTCCCCTACCTTTCTCTTTATTTTTTACCCCCTTCCCATTTCTTATTTCTCCCTTCCTTGAAAAATACAATCAAATTTGAGTTAAAAAAAAAAAACATTTGCTAATAAACCAATTGATTGGTACAGTGGTAATTCATGCCCCCAATATAGGCATGGATTGCCACTTTGGCAGTCAATGGGCAACCTAAAAAAACCAAGCACAAAATAAAATACATGACATTTAAAAAAAAACATTTGACAAAAAATGCATTGCTTGTCACTGTGCGTATTTATACCCAGTAAGGGACATAGATAAACACATTGGCAGTCAATAGGCAACCTAAAAAAAATAAACAATGAAATAAAATACAATTACTTTTTTTAAGTTGCCCATTGTTATTTTTTTCTTTAATTTGCCCATTGACTGACAATGTTTTTATCTATGTCCCTGTGACAAGCAATGCATTTTTTGGCAAATGTTTTTTTTATTTAAATATCACCTATTTTATTTGGTGCATAATTTTTTTAGGTTGCCCATTTATTGTCATAGCGGCAATCCATGCCCATATTGGGGGCATGGTTTACACCTGTGCCAATCAATTGGTTTATTGGCAAATGTTTTTTATTTATTGAAATGTAATGTATTTTAATCAGTGCTTGTTTTTTTTATTTGTAGGTTGCCCATTCATTGCCATTGTGGTAATCCATGCAAATATTATTTGCATGGTTTACCACTGTGTCAGTCAATTGGTTTATTGGCAAATGTATTACCAATCAATGGGTAGAGGGGGTGGGGGTAGTTGTCCCAAGGAGGGTGGTAAGGCCTCCCAGGTGAGTTGCAGGAGGGGGGTTAATCCCTTAGTTAATAAACGTTAAGGTGAATAATGGGTTAGTGGCTAGCAGTTAGTTTTTTTATTTTACTGTCAATGTCCACTGAAGAAGAGGAAGACAACGAGGAAGATGAGGAGGACGAGGCCGGCCTTCATCCTGGCAGGGATAACTTCAACTTTCATTTACTACACTGGCGTCCGCCTTTATTCTAAAGCAGCTGCCACCGCAAAGTGCGGCTGTCTCGCGGCTGTTTCCTGGCGTGTGCCGCGCGTCATAGTGGCGCGTCACACTGTGCCAGGGTTCCCCGGCATCCCCGAAGGCCCCGAATGCTGATGGGGTAAGGGGAAGATGCGGAACAGCCAGGGGAGCAAGGGGGAGCAGCTGGGGATCGCGAGGTGAGCAGATGCGATGCACATGCGGGGAAGAAGATGCGCACACGGGGAGGGGAAGGCGGCTGGCGCGCGGCCAAGTTCGCAAACTGCCGAAAACAATTCCGGCCAAACGTTAGAATAAAGCTGGTCGCAGCAGTATACGCTGGCTGGGTAATATTTTGGTTATGTTTTATTTTTTAATGGCAAATGTGCTATTACCCAGATTTGGATAATAAGGATTTTGTCCATTACTGTACTGTATGTTTTGGGGGGGGGGGGGGGGATGGGGGTGGGGGTTCAATGTCTTGTATTGGTGTTTGTATTGTAATGTTTATTGGGAGATGAGGGGTGGTGAAGGGTGTAGTTGCCCCGCTTCAGTGGTTAGGCCTCTCGGGTGGGTTGTGGGAGGGGTTACAACCGTTATGGTAATGAAGGCGTTACCCCTCCTGAAACCTTCCCGGTGTGCCTAACCACCCACCCTGGGGCAAATACCCCCTTTATCCACCCCCTCTACCCCCAATAAACCAGGTACTCTGTCTTAAACCCTTCATTGCCTTTGCGGCTAGTCTCTAAGGTAATGAAACTGCTTTTATTTTATTTTGATAACACAGTGTTGAAGCAGGGGGTCTCCGGAGCGGTAATTTTTTTCTAACCGGTCCTCTTATATATTGTGACAGTCATAGACTCTGTATACATTAGTAGGAGGTGGCAGTATGCCTGCTTTCCAGTATGTGAGGAGTTAACCCCACTGACTAGGCAGTCCAGAGGTGATCCTAATTAAGTAAGCTCACCTGCTTTTAAAAGAGGAAGAGGAAAGGCCTCTGGGGCAGCAGTCTCTCTCAGACACTGAGAAAGGACAGAGGAGAGCTGACAGACAGACACAGGCTGCTCATATTTATGCTGTCCCAAGGGGAATAAAGCTCCCAGGTAAGGAGCCAAGTAGTGTTACTGAATATTGTTGGTCTGGTCTAGTTTACTGTAG
Organism: Ascaphus truei; assembly: GCF_040206685.1. Classification (NCBI taxonomy): domain Eukaryota; kingdom Metazoa; phylum Chordata; class Amphibia; order Anura; family Ascaphidae; genus Ascaphus; species Ascaphus truei. The sequence continues at coordinate 243,428,420 of NC_134486.1, forward strand.
CTAGCCAGGTAGATAGATTGAACTTTTGTTTAGTTAGTTCCCATAACTGGGATAGGTTTTTGATTTATATTTTGTTTTACTTAAAGGGACAGAGCACCTATTGTTTTGTTATATTTTTGGGCAAATAAAACCATGAGCATATTATTTCACCGGAAATAACCACAGTCATCCTGCCACTATATATATATATATGTATATATGTATATATATATATATATACATGCAAATGTAAATACAACTGTATGCTCATCTGCATGTCTTAGGCAGGTCTGCAACCCCGCCTTTCACCATTATCACCCAGCACACAGCACTTCCACTGCAGCAAGAGATTCTGGGAAATGACATGCAAATGAACACACAGTGCCACTTTTTGCTTCAAAAACCATTTTTAACATGGTTCCCTATAGGCTTAAGCTTGCTGCATGGTCACAGCTTTGAGCACAGCCAAGGTTATATATATATAGATAGATAGATATAAAGCAACTGTAAATATTACTGTATGTTCATTTGCATGTCTTAGACAGGTCTGCAACCCTGTCTTTCCCCATTATCGCCCAGCATACAGCGCTTCCACTGCAGCAAGGGATTCTGGGAAATGACATGCAAATGAGCACTCAGTGCCACCTTGCTGCAGTGGAAGTGCTGTATGCTGGGCGATAATGGGGAAAGACAGGGTTGCAGACCTGTCTAAGACATGCAAATGAACATACAGTAATATTTACAGTTGCTTTATGCTTTACTGTGGAGGGTTTTTGTCACTTTTTTTTACCCACCATAACCTTAATAATTGTGGTGAATACCTAGTCTAGTCTCAAACCAGCTTAGCCATTACAACCAACCTCATACTGATAATACCCATCAAGGTTGAAACATGTCTGTGAGTGGGTTTAATGGCTTTGCATCTCATCCCAGCCTCTGTCTAATAGCTGTGTTTATAACAGCATGCATTGGCTTGAGGATTTGCTTGTGTAATACAAGCTTGAGACAAAAGGTGGCACTGAGTGCTCATTTGCATGTCATTTCCCAGAATCCCTTGTTGCAGTGGAAGCTCTGTATGCTGGGCGATAATGGGGAAAGACAGGGTTGCAGACCTGTCTAAGACATGCAAATGAACATACAGGGTTTTTGTCACGTTTGTCACTTTTTTTACCCACCATAACCTTAATAATTGTAGATAGATATAGATATATATATGGAGACAAAGGGGGAAAAGGGGGAGCACAGGCGGAGGCACACTAAATGACAGATTATACAGCTCTGGGATATAAGTCCCCAAGTAGGTAAATGGGCTGATGGTGGAGTGTATAATATCAAAAACACTTACACGGCCTTGTGTAAGTGCGATCACATCAAGGTTTCTTTTCTTCGTCTTCTTCCTTCTGTATCCTCTTTAAACCAAATTTCTTTTCTTCTTCTTGGATCTTGATGGTGGGTTCTTCAGATAGCCGGCTGCCGTTACAAGCGAAGTTTCCCTCAAAAAGAATTGATGACACAAAATAGTATCATAGACACTACATATGTTTTGTTTTACTTAAAGGGACAGAGCACCTATTGTTTTGTTATATTTTTGGGCAAATAAAACCACTAGCATAATATTTCACCGGAAATAACCACGGTCATCCTGCTGCCACTATATATCAGGGGTTCCCAAAAAGAGCTTGCTGGGGTTCTGTGTTTTGTTAACCCATTCTCAGCTGTTCCAGCTGGTGGAGGTTAGTGGCTCCTCCTTCCCAGGTTTTAAGCCCGTCCCTCCTCACTTCCCTAGTTTGCAAGTGCCTCATTCTGCTGGATATAGACCCACTGTGGTCTTTCTCCCTCCTAATAGAGGTAAATGAGAATTTTAATCCTAATAGAGGTATATTAGTATTTTATCTGGTAGTGTTAGGCCTTGCGAACAGGTGTCTGCCTTGACGTGGCTCGCAAGCTTACAACGCTTTGGCCAAAGGGTTAAACTAAATTACCCTATTTCAAGAGAATATATAAGTATTTTACTGTGTATTTCTGTCATGTTGGATGTAGCATTGGGCTTCTCTGTCGTCTGTTGTATACATATGCCACACTCAATAGCACTCCATTTTGACACATATACATATATATATTTTGTGGGGGCTCAGGGGTTCCCAAAAAGAGCTTGCTGGGGTTCTGTGTTTTGTTATATATATTTATATATATATACAGTGTATGTATGTATATATATATATATATATACAGTTTTCGACAAACCTATACATTTGCACTCCCCGGGCGAGTGGATTTAACATCGTGGCGAGCTACTATTGGCACAATAGGAGCACACGTTTGGTAATAAGTGGCAAGTAGATTTTTTTGTTCGGCGAGTAGATTTTTTGGTGATTTGTCGACCACTGTACTGCTGCGGCCAAGTTTATTCGAGCATTTGCCCGTTCTTGGCCGCAGCAGTAGCCTGGCGCGCGCCCGAGTGTGACGGGCGCGCGCCGAAGCAGCGGAAGAGCGCCCTCCGATCGGGGCGCTCTCCCTACCGCTGCCGGGTCCGCCGGGTCCCCCGGAACCCCCTGCCGCTGTCCCGCGATCGCGGGACACCAGGGCTCCCTCGGGGAGCCCCTGGACGTGCGTGCAGGGGGCGCACGCTCCCGAAGACGCGTGACCGCGCGTCTATGACGCGCAGCACGCCGAGGGGCGGCCACTAGCAAGCCGGGAAATCTCCCGGCTTGCGGTACCGACCACACTGCAATAAAGTGTGTCGGTACTGTATATATATATATATATAGTGAATAAATGAGAACAAGGCACTCCGTCAGGTAGATCAAGGTGGGTGCAAATCCTGTATGAACAAAATAGGCAATACGATACCGTATAAGTGAATATCAGAGGCAGCACTCCACGAGGTTGTCAAAAAAAATGTATTTAGTGAGACATCATATCCAACGTTTCGGTCCTCCACATGGGACCTTTCTCAAGGTGATGTACATACATTTTTTTTGACAACCTCGTGGAGTGCTGCCTCTGATATTCGCTTACACGGTATCGTATTGCCTATATATATATATAAATATATATATATATATATTTACTTTTTTTTTTAAATAATAGTGACCTTGCACAGCAGGCTTTCCAGTTTTAGTACACAACAAATTGTTAATGGAAACTGCAAATCAATGCTAAATTGAATCAGCTTTAAAATCTAATTCACTCTGTCTGCTAACACAGACTTCGTTGCACTGTGAGAGAAAAAGGGCAAATACAGTATGTTATAATCTTAGATGATGTAAGGTCAATTCAATGATGTAAAGGTTTAGAATGTAGAACTACCTTATCTTTTACTTCAGATATATCACCAGTCAAATAGCTATGTAAGTTTTACTAGAACCTTTGTTAAATATGTAGCATAGGTGGGTTCAAAATGAAATTGAGCATTGTTTTGGGGATTTAATAAGTTTTCAGCATGATAAATCATGGCAGAACTGCCCCACTGCATTGAAAGTATTCATATCCAAATCGTGTCCACAAAAGTCTCGCAGCCGGTCTCTGATCACGCGATCCACATGCTGCCATGTCAAGTGCTGGTATATAGAGCACCTGGCAGAACCTATACTAATGGTTCTTTCTTAGGCAGTGGGACATGGTCATGTCCCACAACATATCTTTGCTGAAATGAAGTCTTTCGTCCATAGCCTCAAGTAGATTATGGTAGACCTCATTCTCTTCTTCCTCGGTCAACTGTCCCATTTTCCACCAAATATCCACCTTACTTTGGCAGCAACTGACCATGCGAATCATATTGAGGTGCAGGACCCAATCTGCAATGAGATCCTTCCTTTCCGGAGACAACAGAGGTTTGGCAACCTCTGGGGCTCACGACCAGTTACTACTGCAATGACCGGACATACTCCCGTTCGTAAAGCCAGGACTTTCAACATTCCAGTCTCTAGGTGATCCCCCTCCATGGGTGATCTGGTCGCCACAGGCAAGGAAAGTGCCTTCGTAATTGAGACACACTGATTAACCCTTGGGAGTGAAGCTGTTTTGGCAGCAGCGTGCTGCTCAGAGCCTAGGGGGGTGAGGTCATCTCTGTTTCATTGATCCCTTCTTCAACGATGACCTCAGACACATCCATCCCCTGGAACAGGTCCCCTGGATCAGATCAGGAACCACGGCACCCGCCTCGGCCATAGGCAGTATATCAACTGCATCCTCTGAAACATCAATTTGTGGGGTGTGGCATGGCTCTGAAGGTCTCTCGACCCCCCGAGCTTCGACATCCATCTCCCTCGCAGTCCTGAGGGAGATGGTGAATAGCATTGGGGATGCCTCCTCTCAAATTCCGTTGTACTGGAGATAATTTATCTCACAGATGGGGCATTGGGCCGAGACAGTCAGGTATCCGCCAGGTCTCCCACACTAACTGCACAAAATCTTTCCCAATTGACACCACCAAGACCCCACCAGGGATCAGATAGTGCTGTATATGGAGGCTACAGGTGGCTCCCACGGCTGGTCGGTAGACATTTTGGAGATAAGCTGTAGGATTTGGTAGAAGAGTCACTTACAGAAGCACTCAAGAGCTGGTCCCAGTCTTCAAGTACCTGGTAAGTGAATAATAGTTCACGTGTCTGGGTGCGGCCGTTTCCTCCCACTCACCCACACATGATTGAGAACGTTGCTACTTGGGACCCCCTCCTAATGAGACTGGTAGGGGCAGGGCTATCCCGTCACTTGGTGCTATCACAGAACAGTCCAGAACATGTGTGGCCAACATTTTCACGCCACTGAGAAAAACGGGCTCCACATATTAGTTGCACCCATGCATGAGCATTGCAAACCACGTTGTGGCAGGAACTTTTTACACCATAATGTAATTTCAAACGCTATTTTTAATTCAATCCCCATATCTAGGCCCTGGCACTATTAGTCTTTGAATATCAGGAAAAATGTACACAGGCATCAATCCACAGTCTTTTGAGAAATATGTACAGTTTCCATGGCATACTGCTACATTATATATATATATATGGAAAACTACAGCCCTCCATTGTCAAAGTTCAGAACATCAAAGTTTGAAATAAAAAATGCACTCTTACTGTAGCTCCAAAAGTTCCAAAATGAGCAAAACACACAAAAAGAATTGTCCTTATTTTTCTGGCCCGTCCCACACTCGGTGCCAAATGTAACCCTCCCTGCCTGTCTCTAAGGGAGTGTACATAAGTGCAGGAATTATTGGCTACACCGAAGGAATTACCTTATTCAGGGTACAGGCTTCGTGCAGGCTGGGTGTTGGTAAGCAATTATGGGTGCTACAAACTTTATTCGTTCAAGTAGCAACTTTATTATCTCTTAGACACAATCTCACATGTATTATACATAGTGCATCATGTATATCGAATTGATGTCCTTTTGCTATACTTGTTGTATGGCTTCCCCTTGCTGCCCCCATTTTTGCCCCCTAGGAAGGTGCTGTATAATTCTTATGTTACTTACAGAATCCCTCTGCTATATAGCACTGGTATAGCTCCATGTCCACTGGGCCCCTGGAAGCATGGTACTACACTCTCGGTGATCAGTCTCCATGTATTGGGGCAGCCTGCCATCATGTGGCCTCCTGGATGAAAGCCAGCTATGGACCTGCCGATGGGGCTAGTCTGACTCTGCCCAGGGGCTTTGGCTTGGGGTGCCCCCTTTAGGCATAGGCTGGCTCGCAGGGAACCTTTAGAGTAGTATGGTACAATTTCTGTGGGACACCAGCTAAACAGGGTACTTTCCCTAACCAAACACAATAAAATAAGAATGTATATAATGTACACTCTAAACCAGTGATTTTCAATCAAGGTTCCGCGGAACCCCGGGGTTCCACGCGCACCATCCAGGGGTTCCGCGGCTGCCGAGGGGGAGAGCTGGGACAACTCTCCAGCTATCCCAGGCCTGGCGGCACGATGGCATCCCATGTGGCAGTCACGGCGATGGATCCTCTCTCTGCTCCTGTCGATGCCGGAAGTCACTCGAGTTCAACTTCGCTGACAGGAGGAGAAAACTTTGGATCAGAGCAGCATCACAGGCCCAAAGGTAAGAGTGCACACTCTCTCTGCAAGGATTCTTGCCACGCGTATGTGTGCACTCATATATCAGATTGTGGCTGCTACAGGGAAACCCATAAGCTAGGGACATTTCCCCAGTAGTTGCATATAGTTAGTGGACATCGCTAGTAAAGACGCCGCGCGGTGACTTGCAGCCAGTGATCTGCGACCCGACCACCACCGTACTATCATAGACTCTCAAAGGTGAGACCCTCCTCCTGGAGTTCACCCTACGCAGAAGTGGATGCCTTCGCGGATGACGACGTGCTGGATCACTAGGATCCCTTTTGCTAGTCAGCCTCACCGGGTGCTGGAGTACCCGGCAGGTACCTCAACTAAAGTGCACCAATGGTTCACGGGTAGCGTTACCATACACACTTTTGGGTGGGCCTCGATATTGGGGTAACAGGTCATCAGGGTATTGATGCCAAGCACCTTTTGTACTGTGGGGACACTCACTTGGTGTATGGGGGTTGGGAGTGTTATATACAGTGTGGTAGAAGTATAAGATATATGTGTTCAGTAAAGCCGTTATTACTGTACATACTTGTGGTGTGATTATTACTAGTGTTGGGTCCTGTGTGTGGATCATTGCACTTCTTTGGGATCCCTCATAAGTGGAGGCGCTGCACCAGGGCAGACAAGTGACACCCCAGGCTCCAAGAGGCAGAGGTTCAGACCTTCTGGCAGACAGACAGCTAACGACAGTACCGGTAGTCCCTTTAGTCAGGGGGAAAGAGGGATACAGGTATAATGGGTCCGGACACAAATACAGTCAGCTGGGTGAAACACTTTGTTCCTCTCTCTACCAGTCTGAGGCTCCATCAATTAAAACAGGTGCAGCAACCTCCCATGTCTTCTACAAGTTTTGCACTTACGTGCTTCGTCAGGGGTCAGTTCCTGGGGGGTTGTTGTTATTACTATTATTAACTCGTTCATTGCTGGAGGGACCTGCAATGAGGCAATGAGATGCTTTCTTATTAGCAAGTATTTATAAGCCACCAGCATATACTACAGAGCAGTATAACGGGTGAGAAATAACAGTATAACATACAAAAACAATCAATTAACACAAAACAGATTTGCGGTCTGTAGCAGGTCTTTCTGGTAGTGATGGGGTCAATTCACGCAGATGTATTTAGTAAACTCTTCACAGCTGACATATGGTTTTTGGGAGTGAATAATATGCAGATAGATAGTCATTTTCGTTACTGGAGCTGTTTGTGTTTTAAAATTAAAGGATGAGTCAGTGCTGTTTGTCCCTGACTATTAAAAGGAAGCACAGCTTGAGCAAATAATTCCTTGTGTTCAGAAGAGGACACTGTCTGCACAGTAATCTTGGAAGATATTGAGGTTACATATTGCGCTCCATGCAAACAGGTTTAAGCAGTAGCTAGCAGCAGCAGTTTTATGTCTGAACTCTCAATGACAGCGACAACATTATCAAAGTAGTAAAAGCCCAGACGTCCCACCTTGGGACATTTCTTGTACATTTTTTAATACTTCACATAACTCTCACAATTCTTTCTCACATTGACACCAAGGGCAATACAAATGATATATACTTTAAAGGTTTTTCCATAATAATTTTTATTTAGCGAGAGTTTTTATAGTTCTGATGTACTGTTTTTATTGTTTTGTAGTGGTGTGTACTGTGTTTTCAAACCTCATGGATCCTTTCATCATATGCTCTCTGTATTTTTCTATATATTGAAAAGCTCTGTACACACTATGACATTTATTGAAGACATATCTTGTTAGCTCAATAAAAAGTGTCAATTAAAATCCCACAAACTATTGCAGGACCAATTTGGCTACTAAAGCTATGTCTAATTGACCCACAAAGAATCATGACTTTGTTGTACATTTTCAGGTTTTATATGATTAAGGAATACCATACACACACACAGGGCAACCAACAAGGGGTGTCTGCAGGGGTTGGCGTCCCGGGCCCCGTGAGTCAGGGGTCCCGGCCGCCCAGGTCCCCTGCGTGGCCGTGCCCATGAATAAAAAAAAATTCAGTGTGTCTGCGGGGCACCCAGTTGCAGGTCTCTCTGACGGCTGCGCCGGAAGTCAGCTGGGCGTGCGCGTGAGCAGCCTCAGCCTGGGACAGGCAGTTGTCTTACTAAGGTGGCATCTAAACAACCATTTGAAAGTAAAAATCTCAAGAGATAGAGTAGAACCGTCTTTAGACAAATCAGGCATACACTGGCGACACACTTTATTCGAGCTCGGCTAGTCTCACGAATTCGGGTATACCCGGGTGTATTGAGGTTTGTGACTGTTTTCTGCCCGAGTGCATTGAGGTATTTTCCAGGCAGGGATTGAAGCATTTTATTCCCTCTGGCTGCAATACTGCACAGTATATATATATATACTGCATTACAATTCATGAATTTATGCCATCTGGTAGACACGCGAAGCATTGCAGCCTATTAAATCCTAATCATTATCATTTAACAGATCAGCCGCCCATCAGCCAGGCATGAACCCAGGCTGGGAAGGCAAATGCAACAGGGCTTGTCAGAGGTGAGGAGCGGCGCATTCCAGGTATCTGCCAGGTACATACTGGGTATTTGCTCGAATAAAGTGTGTCGGTGCAGTAAGAGGGCGGGCATTTTGCCAAGATAGTGTTTAAAAGTCCTAATCAAACACTATTTTATTGTGCATTGATGGAGGACAAAAGGACCACATGTTCTTGCATTTTCACTTTTCTGAGAACTGCTTCTGTTCTGTAAGTTATTAATCGCTGTCATTGAGATGTTCTTGATTATTGTATTTTATATATATCAAATAAAAAGATCACTTGTGAGCACATTCACACATATTTATGTGTATATATATATATATATAATTGAGACCGTTGTATGTTTGCTGTTCTTATGGGCAATCTGATTGGTCCGTCGGTTTGTCACTCAGCCTCTGGCCAATCAGATTGGTCCGTGCTCCGGCCAAGTCCCCACACGCGTCTCATTGGCTTACTGCCACACTCACCCGCCCACAGCTCGGCACGCACAACCACCACGCCAGTCTCCTCATCTCCTCCTCACCCCGCGCTCTGTCCCGCTGGATCACCCCCCATCACCTACCTCCTCAGCCAAAGCTCACCTCCCCCCATCACCCCCCCCCTCACCCGCAGCTCACATCCCTGCTACCACACTCACCCCCCCACAACCACCCGGCCAGTCTCCTCCTCACCCCGCGCTCTGTCCTGCTGGATCCTCCCCCTCATCACCTCCCCCCTCACCCAAAGCTCACCTCCCCCCCATCACCCCCCTCACATGCAGCTCGCCTCCCCGCTACCTTCCCTCGCGGTGCCCTTAACCCTGCTGGGCCGCGGGGGGGGGGGGAGCGTGGCCAAGTAGGGAGCGATGTCCAATCCTTCTCAGCTTCTCACCAGCCTGGCTCTCCATCTCTCGACAGAAAGCGAACATGCTAGGCTCCTCCGGCACAGATGTGACAGGTATCTCGCACAAAAGGGGCGCCTGTGAGTTTGGCTCCTGTCCCAGCTCCCGCTGTGTGACGGCAACAAAAGCCTGAGCCGGGAGCCCGCAGCAGCGACCCCACCTTCTCTCACCCCCCCCCCTCCCGAGTGATTTACTGACTGCAACGCTCAGCTCTTGGCAGGAGCAGCTGACCGAGGGGCCAGCAAAACACTGCAAATTGCTGCAGCCTGCTCCAGTTAGGAGAACACATTCTGCAAGCGATGTCATTATCACGGCTGTGAGTAGCGCAGAAGTACTGTAATGGCATTATTACCTCGCATGCATTGCTCCCACTGCAGCAAGGGATTCTGGGAGATGTGTGTGTGTGACACTGTGTGTGTGTGTGTGTGTGTGTGTGACACTGTGTGTGTGTGACACTGTGTGTGTGATACTGTGTGTGTGGGGGATAGGAGCTGCGCTTGGGGGGGGAACGGAGCTGCACATGGGTGGGGGGGAGTAACGGAGAAAGAGAGGGGGAGTGGAGAAATAGGGGGGAGTGAAGAAACAGACAGGGGGAGTGGAGATAGATATATATATTGTGACAAACGGCTTACTCCGGGGCTCCGTCGTTTGTCCGGGACTGTTTAGAACACGGTCTTTTAGGGTAGGTTAAAATGATGAGGCGTCACGTACTGTTCCTTTAAACAGGCTATGCCTGGTTTATTCAGTCCCAGGCACTGAGACTGCCACAGTGCATACAACAGAAAACAGATCAAAACAAAAGCTGCTCACCTGAGCGATAACTTAACTTAGATATCCCTGACTCAGGGTTGGAAGTGGCTTTTCCACTCCCAACAACAAAACAAGGTACTTTTGCAGTCTTACACAAATGAACAGAAAGATTGAACCTGTTTGGGGAAGAGGCTTCTCCCCTCTGTAGTTCAGCAGCCTTCCAGCCTCCTGGCTCTTGTGGAGAGACCAGAGCAAACAGGAAATCAGTCTTTCATACCTGATTCCTAATTAGCATGACAGGTGACAGAAATCAGGCAGCAGACAAACTCTGGTCTGGATCTCTCATCCCTCAGTTCCAGCGCTTGCCAAACTGTGGGATGGAGTGTATGTATTATAAGGCTGCACTCCCAGGCCAAACAGGATAGAAACTGTCTAGTATCCTGGGCGCCCTATATACGGAATTTATTACCATCCCCTGGTTTCTGTCACATATCCTCCCCCCCAGCTCAGACCTCGAGGGATGAGCGACCATGGATATTAGGGAGTGCATCCTTGACAACCCGTCAGCATTGCCATGTTTGTGCCCTGACCTGTGTTCCACAGAAAATTTAAAGGGTTGTAGGCTTAGGAACCACCTGGTCACTCTAGCATTCTTTTCCCTGTTTTGACACATCCAGGTAAGGGGTGCATGATCTGTGACCAACCGGAATTTTCTCCCCAACAGATAGTATTTGAGCGTCTCTACAGCCCACTTTATTGCGAGACACTCTTTCTCTACTATGGAGTAATTTTTCTCCTGGGGATTTAGTTTCCTACTTAAATAAAGGATGGGGTGCTCCTCACCTTGAGACTCCTGGGAGAGTACCGCCCCCAGCCCTACCTCAGATGCGTCGGTTTGGACTACGAACTCTTTGGAGAAGTCAGGTGTGACCAACACTGGTTGGGCACAGAGAGCTTCTTTCAGGCTTCTAAAGGCCTGTTCGGTTTCCGGGGACCACTTTACCATTAGCGGTCCTCTTGCTTTTGTGAGGTCAGTTAGTGGGGTTGCCTTAGTTGCAAAATTGGGAATAAACCTTCTATAGTACCCAATTAACCCCAAAAAGGTCCTTACTTGTTTTTTTGTAACTGGCCTTGGCCAATTTTGTATCGCCTCCACTTTGAGTGTTTGGGGTTTGAGTAAACCTCTGCCAATAGAATATCCCAGATACTTGGCCTCCTCCAGACCAATAGTGCATTTAGCGGGGTTAGCAGTTAGTCCAGCAGACCGGACTGCGTCAAGCACAGCTTGGACCTTTGGAAGGTGGGATTGCCAATCTTCACTATGGATTACCACATCATCCAGGTAGGTGGCAGCATACCGAGCATGTGGTTTTAAAATTTTATCCATCATTCTTTGGAATGTGGCGGGAGCTCCATGTAAGCCAAAAGGCAACACCTTATACTGAAAGAGGCCGTCTGGGGTTGAGAAGGCTGTCTTTTCTTTTGCCCTTTCTGTGAGGGGAACCTGCCAGTACCCTTTTGTTAGGTCTAGGGTTGTGAGATATCGGGCTTTGCCCAGTCTCTCTACAAGTTCATCTACCCTGGGCATAGGATAAGTATCAAATTTTGACACCGCGTTTAGTTTCCGGTAGTCATTACAAAACCTTGTTGTACCATCTGGCTTTGGGACTAAGACTATAGGGCTGTTCCACCCACTTTGGGATTCCTCAATTACACCTAGTTTTAGCATTTTTTTAACCTCTAAACTTATAGCCTTTCTTTTGGCCTCTGGGATTCGGTACGGTTTAAGGTTAACTCGGACCCCCGGTTCAGAGACTAGGTCATGTTCAATTACGCTAGTTCTACCTGGCCGTATAGAGAAGATTTCTTTGTTTCTTCTCACTAAATTCTGAACCTCTCGTTTCTGATGAACAGACAGGGTTTCAGCTATGCTAACCTCTGGGTCAGTTTCTTGATTCTCTGACGGACCTGGGGGTACTAGGGTTAACAAGACTTCTCTATCTTTCCAGGGCTTGAGTAGGTTTATATGGTAAATTTGCTCAGGTTTCCTCCTACCTGGCTGTCTTACCTTATAATTTACTTCTCCCACTCTTTCCAAGACCTCATATGGCCCATGCCATTTAGCAAGGAATTTACTCTCCACGGTGGGAACCAGAACTAGTACCCTATCACCTGGAGAAAAAATTCTGACCCTAGCACCCTTATTATATGTATTCCTCTGTGCTTCTTGAGCTTTCTCCATGTGTTCCCTCACTATGGGTAGGACTGCAGCAATGCGGTCCTGCATCTGGGCAACATGCTCTATTACACTTCTGTAAGGGGTAACCTCGTGTTCCCAAGTCTCTTTGGCTATATCCAGTAAGCCCCTTGGGTGTCGGCCATACAATAGTTCAAACGGGGAGAAGCCAGTGGATGATTGGGGAACTTCCCTAATGGCAAATAACAGGTACGGTAACAAACAATCCCAGTTTTTCCCATCTTTATCAACCGCCCGCCGTAACATGCTCTTTAAGGTTTTATTGAACCTTTCCACTAAACCATCTGTTTGTGGATGATAGACTGAGGTTCTGAGATGCTTGATTTTTAGGAGTTTACATAGCTCTTTCGTTACTTGGGACATAAATGGTGTTCCCTGGTCAGATAGAATCTCTTTAGGAATCCCGACCCGGGAAAACAGAACTACTAACTCTTTTGCTATGTTTTTAGCTGAGGTGCTACGTAGGGGAACTGCCTCCGGATATCGGGTGGCATAATCTAATATTACCAATATATGCTGATGTCCCCTAGCAGACTTTATTAGGGGTCCTACTAGATCCATAGCAATCCGGTCAAATGGTACCTCTATTATGGGAAGGGGTACCAATGGGCTGCGGTACGCCTTGAACGGGGCGGTGATCTGACATTCTGGGCATGAGGAACAATAATTCGTAATTTCTGCCAGAACCCCAGGCCAATAGAAGCTTCGGAGAACCTTTTCTTTTGTCTTTTCCACCCCTAGGTGTCCCCCCAATGGATGACTATGTGCGAGGTGTAATACTACGTTACGGAATGTCTGTGGTACCAACAATTGTTTAGTTGTAACTGATTTCCTTTTATCAACCCGATATACTAGGTCGTTCTCTACCTCGAAGTAGGGGTAAGCAAGTGACCTATCTGGTTGGCCAGGAGTACTATTCTGATCCCGTATATTTCCCCTTGCTACCGCTAATGTGGGGTCCTCCCACTGGGCCTTCTTAAAACTCCCAGGACTGACCTCTAGGTCAGCGAGGGTCTTATCCGGTTCTGGGGTGGTAAGTGTCTGCTCAACATCTTGATTTGGGGTATTCCCTACCAAAGTAGTGATGGGGAAGGGAATTTTACAGCACTCCTCCTTTTCCCCCTTCTTATTTGGGCCCTCGTCAACCTCCATTTCTGAAAAAGGGAAAGGATTTGTTTCTTCTAATACTTCGTTATGGTCCGCTATTGAACTCTGGGCGCTATTCTGAGCGGGGGACCACATTTTTAGAAAATGGGGAAAGTCGGTCCCTATTAACACATCATGTGCCAGTTTGGGTACAATATCCACCTTGAAATCTAAAGAACCAAACTCTGTTTCAAAAAAAACATCAACAGTGGAATATTCATGATTATCCCCATGTATACAACAAATTGCCACTCTTTGTGAACTGTTTCCCTGTTTCTTCTTAATGGGCAAGAGGTATTCGGACACTAGTGTGACCATACTCCCAGAGTCAAGAAGTGCCCGAACCCTCTTACCATTAACCTTTACAAATGCCCACAGATGGTTATTCAAGGGGTCCTCTGGGCTAGGGCCCATACATTGGGACAACAGCGAATAAGGTTCCACGCTGTTGCATTGCATGGGCTCATCATTTAGTGGGCAGATTTTTGCTGTGTGGCCCCTCTCATGACAATTTACACATTTAGGTACATAGTCTGTGTCCCACTTAGAGCCTTTTCCCGGCTCCCCATGTTGGCTATTGCCCTTAGTGTGCGAACCACTGTTGCTTGTGCTGCGTGAAGGGGGTCGCCGCTCTTCAGCGCCCCTTAACCCCGGTACCCTTTTACCGTCTCTGGAAGAGTCCTGGAACCTCGGGTAGTGGGGTTGCTCCACGACTGTGGGTTGCGGGTGCTCTTCTGCTGCATTGTACCTTTCTACGAGGGCCACAAGCTCATCCGCATTGTGGGGGTCACTCCGACTGACCCAACGGCGTAAGGCAGAGGGAAGTTTCCTCAAGAACTGGTCCATGACCAACCGTTCCACGATGTGGCTGGCTGAGTTGATCTCGGGTTGTAGCCACTTCCGGGCGAGGTGGATGAGGTCATACATCTGGCTTCGGGTGGCTTTATCCATCTTGAAGGACCATGCGTGAAACCTTTGGGCTCGAACAGCCGTGGTTACGCCGAGGCGGGCGAGGATCTCGAACTTCAATTTTGCATAGACGTTAGCTTCGGCTGGCTCTAGATCAAAGTAAGCCTTCTGGGGTTCGCCGCTTAGGAAGGGTGCGATTAGACCAGCCCACTCAGCTTCTGGCCATCCCTCTCTCTGTGCCGTGCGTTCAAACGTGAGAAGATAGGCTTCCACATCATCCGAGGGTCCCATCTTCTGAAGGTAGTGGCTTGCCCTGGTCATTTTCGGAACTGGGGCTGCCGCTGCCAGTGGAAGGTTACTGATAGTCCCCCTCAGGATCTCGAGTTCCTGCTGTAAGCCCTGAGCGAACCGCTGTTGCTCCTCTCTCAGCAAGCGGTTTGTCTCTTGCTGGTTTGCATTCGCGTTTTGCAGGGCTTCATTCGTCTTTTGCTGGTTTGCATTCGCCTGTTGCTGGTTGGCATTAATCTCTTGCTGGGCTATTAGCAGCTGTTGCTGGGCTGCATTCGTCTGCTGCTGGTTTGCATTAGTTTCTTGCTGGGCTATTAACAGCTGTTGCTGGGTTTCATTCGCGTCTTTCTGGGCAGCGACATTGCGTACCAGCGCACCCACCACGTCTTCCATCTTGTTTGCAGAGGATGAAAAAAACTTTTTTTTTTTTTTTTTTTTTTTTTTTCAAAGTTCTTCAACCCGCAGACCCCCTAGTGCTCTGCCCGCATTTTCCACCATATGTGACAAACGGCTTACTCCGGGGCTCCGTCGTTTGTCCGGGACTGTTTAGAACACGGTCTTTTAGGGTAGGTTAAAATGATGAGGCGTCACGTACTGTTCCTTTAAACAGGCTATGCCTGGTTTATTCAGT
This sequence comes from Ascaphus truei, assembly GCF_040206685.1. Taxonomy (NCBI): domain Eukaryota; kingdom Metazoa; phylum Chordata; class Amphibia; order Anura; family Ascaphidae; genus Ascaphus; species Ascaphus truei. Next base: position 243,443,855 of record NC_134486.1, read on the forward strand.
CCCAGGCACTGAGACTGCCACAGTGCATACAACAGAAAACAGATCAAAACAAAAGCTGCTCACCTGAGCGATAACTTAACTTAGATATCCCTGACTCAGGGTTGGAAGTGGCTTTTCCACTCCCAACAACAAAACAAGGTACTTTTGCAGTCTTACACAAATGAACAGAAAGATTGAACCTGTTTGGGGAAGAGGCTTCTCCCCTCTGTAGTTCAGCAGCCTTCCAGCCTCCTGGCTCTTGTGGAGAGACCAGAGCAAACAGGAAATCAGTCTTTCATACCTGATTCCTAATTAGCATGACAGGTGACAGAAATCAGGCAGCAGACAAACTCTGGTCTGGATCTCTCATCCCTCAGTTCCAGCGCTTGCCAAACTGTGGGATGGAGTGTATGTATTATAAGGCTGCACTCCCAGGCCAAACAGGATAGAAACTGTCTAGTATCCTGGGAGCCCTATATACGGAATTTATTACCATCCCCTGGTTTCTGTCACAATATATATATATATATATATATATATATATATATATATATAATCTATCTGTTATCATTATATCATATTATACTATAGCAATACAGTTTTGCTGCAGTGATTAGGATTTTAGGATTTCCACAGAAATAAATATATAAATTGCTTTAAATTGTTTTGGGATTGTTGTATGGTGTTCAGCAGACTGATAATAGTTGACATTGTGAACATACTATTGAGAAGTACCTTATTATATAATGCCAGTATGTTCGTTGTTTAAGGAATATTCCTTCACTCCCCAAAAATGTGAAATGCTGCGCTAAGGGAAGGGGCAAAATGGTAAGATATAAGAGATGTAGATAAGAGGCAAGCATCTATGGTATATATAGTTTATCTATGTTAAGGAGGAACCCAATGGTTAAGACTGTTTTCAGCTCATATGACCTTTGTCAAGTCATGTTATATCCCTGTGTTCCAGTTCAAAATAATTAGATTGTGTCTCTATGGGCAGATGGGTCTTGTAGAGGGAGAGGGGGATTGGCCTGGTATTAAAGGGGTTGCACCCCATATGGCCACCCCTTGACCTCACCAGGGAAGCAAGGGGTTAACTGGACTGCGGTCTAGGAATGTGGCTTACACCTTGTCATGTCAGGAAAATGTATGTTCCCCTGTTCCCATGTTTCATTATAATCCTGTATTTTAAAAATGTTTAAAAGTGCATTTCTGTATCTCCGGTTCTGGAGGTCGCAGAGAGTTGAAATTTGGCCAATATGTAGAGTCACTGTAGGCATTAAAAACTGGCAAATTTCAACCCAGTGGGCCCACCAGAACGGAACTTATTAATATGTGAAGATATTAAAGTGTATATGGTATTTTGGATCTGCTCTGAAAATGCAGACTCCATCTGCTATGCTAATAGGTCAGGAAGGGCAGCCGGATGATTTAGCATAAGCTCTGTGATCAAAAGTTAACTGCCCTGATTGTTTACACTAGGAACCAAGTACTGATCAAAAGACTCTGCCACTCTAACTGTTTACCTGAGGGCGGAGAAGCATCAAACTGGAGTGGTTTGTAAGTGTTATATCTACACCTACAAACAATGAAGATCCTGCCAGATACTTCATCTGGTAGACTGGTCGTCGCCCCTGATTTAATTATGGGGCTACAGAAATAAGACCCTCAGAGTCCCAGTACGCATGGGCTAACTAGCTGGGGGGCATGGGTTAAACTGTGTTTCCACGTTAGGGATTGGATACAGATAATTGTTCACCAATAGTCTGTATTCAATGTTAAGAATAGGGTTACAAAGGTATATAAACTGTGTCAACCCTACAGTTTTGTTGTTCTTCTGATTTCACCTTGAATGTCACCGGATTGCTTGAGAATTGCTAGCTGATACTTCTCCATTCCCCAACCCTAAGTAAGTGTTACCTTCTTGCCTGTTAATTGTACTATATTGCTGTGTTCACCTTTTTAAGGAATAAATATATTTTATTATATCTAAGCCTCGTTCAGTTCAACCCAGATATTTGGTGTTTGTTATATCTTGTCATAAGTTACCGTGACAGGTCTCTTCTCTGCCACATACTATTTCTCTCTAGACCACCCAGTCAACCCCATCACTTGACTCAAACTTTAGTTCCCATATTATTCTTATCCTTCATGTCAACTTTACTTGGAACTGTGAAAACATTTTTTGTCTTTCTTGTCCTCCTCCCCCTTTCCTGTCTTTCTGAATAATCTTGAGAGAAATAATGTTGCACTGGCCATTAAAAAATGTACAAACATTGATAACGTACATGTAAAAGGAATGAAGAAACGCAATGAAATTATCTACGGATGTCAGCACTATAAACCTTGCCCGGTTTGCTTTCACATGCACAAGTCTGCCAAGATAAAGCAAAATGAATGCATCCCATATGCTTCCATTTACCACTGGGAAAATAAACTTTGTAGGCATGTAAATGTATATCTAGTGGTCATTAGCTGGTATTGTTAGCCATGAAATTGTTAGCATCCTAGTCACATTTCAGAATATGACTATTTCTAAAATATAAAATATATATTTTAATAATTATGTTCACATAACATTTGTGTAGCTTATATTGTGGAAAAATAAGTTGAAAGATGCAAAAAAAAACTGTGTGTGTGTATTGAGACTTCTTTGTCTTTTGTTACTTTTTTGTCACAGAAATTGTATTTTTTGTTGGTGATGTTTTTAATTAAAAATCAAAATACAATTTAATTGACAAAACGCAAAGAAGTTTGACTTAGAAAGCGTGTGCTCGGCACCACCCCCCCCCCCCCCCCCCTGTATTAGCTATTTGCACTAACTGTGAATTACGTGTGTGTGTGTGACAGGGTGTATGTGTGTGTGATAGTGTGTGATAGTGTGTGACTGTGTGTGTGTGTGATAGTGTGTGATAGTGTGTGACTGTGTGTGTGTGACAGTGTGGGTCACTGTGTGTGTGTGTGACAGTGTGTGTGACAGTGTGTGTGTCTGTGTGTGTGTGTGTCTGTGTGACACAGTGTGTGTGTTTGTCTGTGTGACACAGTGTGTGTGTATGTCTGTGTGACACAGTGTGAGTGTGTGACGGTGTGTGGGTGGTCTCTGCTCTGTGTCCTCTTCTCCTCTGGTGCTGCTAATTTGATATACATGAGATACTCACCTGCTTTCACATATTCAATATATATTTTAATACTACACTATGAGGTTTTGCGCTGTTTCTTCTTTTGTTTTTATTTAGAATCATATAAAAGTCTATAGATTTTAAGGGTGGACATTTTCACTGTTGTTTTGGTAGTGCGATTTCTTTTTTTCCGTGTTTAGGTTTTGCATTTGTAAAAATAATACAAAACAAAAATAAGGAAAAGCAGGATTTTCTTTCTTTTTTTTTAAATTATTTGTGCAGGCTTGTTTGGATCTTAAACTTTTCGCACACATTTGCAAGTTTTTTCCATTGTGAATTACAAAGTTTTCCCAGTTTATATTTTTTTTTTAAGTACATTCGAAAGTTCAACTTGAACAACAGAACCAACTTCAATGTTCGTGAAGTCCAGATTTCGAACCAGTGAACCTGGCCATCTTTTATAAATACGTAACATAGGCACAGCTTCCATGTCTTGATGAAGGCCCTGATTTTAGAACAAAATGTTGAATACAGGTGTGATTAAACCTTTTTATATTTAGCCCATGATTGCCTGTGATTGATGTATTATTTGTATTACACACACGGAATTCTGTTGGGTTGAAGTACCCTTTTAAGTTTTATTTACATGGATAGATATACTGTAGTTCATCCAAAAAAGGTAGAACATAACCGCACTCCAGACGACTTGTTATAATAAAGTGAAAAAAAGCTTTATAACCGCACTCCAGACGACTTGTTATAATAAAGTGAAAAAAAGCTTTATTGATAGATGATCGATATTTCGGTGCACAACTTCAACTTTTATCAAGATAGTTAAACAGGTAACATAATACTGTTTAAATAAGGTAAAAAGTGGGTATGTTCACGTGAAAAAATGTATGATTACGTGTTTTTTGGTGCCAACATTTAAATATGTGCTTGCCACAGGAAAACTGTTATGTTATATAGTGTTTAAATGATTGTTCTAAATAAAATAATAGTGTAATAAAAACAGGAGATCAATCTGATATCCGACGCCTTACGTGGAGAATGTGCACATAGCCGAGTGACAGGCGGCACTGCACAGCAGACATCACCTACGGGGAACCAGCGGCATTCAGGGCGAGAGCTCCTTCAGACGCTGCGCTGGTTTTTGCAAAAATTTTTTACATGTACTGCTGCGACACACTTTATTCGAGCAAATACCCAGTATGTACCTGGCAGATACCTGGAATGCGCCGCTCCTCACCTCTGACAAGCCCCGTTGCGTTTGCCTTCCCAGCCTGGGTTCATGCCTGGCTGACGGGCGGCTGATCTGTTAAATGATAATGATTAGGATTTAATAGGCTGCAATGCTTCGCGTGTCTACCAGATGGCATAAATTCATGAATTGTAATGCAGTATATATATATATATTGTGCAGTATTGCAGCCAGCGGGAATAAAATGCTTCAATCCCTGCCTGGAAAATACCTCAATGCACTCGGGCAGAAAACAGTCACAAACCTCAATACACCCGGGTATACCCGAATTCGTGGGACTAGCCGAGCTCGAATAAAGTGTGTCGCCAGTGTAACTGTTGATGGTACACTTATCTACTGTACAGTATTATGACAAAATTGGTATTTTAATCTATCGTTCCTGTGTCCTATCTGTTCTTGGGGAGAGACGGAGATTCCGGTCCAGCCAGAGGGAATTCACCGATATCAACACATCCCGAGTTTTTACACCTATGCCCGTTTTTATTCTATACCATGGGAGTTTTGGTATAATTGGAATTCTCAGTCTCATCTATACCATTTTTTTGCAATATTGCACCATGTCTTTTCTTCTTTTTTCTTCCATCGATTCTGCGCTCCCCAATGTCAAGAAGACTTTCCAAACAAGAACTATGAGGATGTTTTTTTTGGGGGGGGGAGGGTTTAGCAGCATAACTATTGGTTTTATTTATCACACATTTGCACTTTTGAATAGTCACATTTTCACATTGTTATATCTATTGTTTGGTTATTTCACTGTGTTACATATCACCATCACATTTATTTAAAGAGCACCCAGTACTTGACTATTTGCAGTCTCGAGATAAGGACAGTTGTTTTACTAGAGATGAGAATAAAATATGGCTCTCCTGACAACTTTATAAAGAGGATCCTGTTAGCGCTACCTCAGAGGCATTCTCTGGAGGGTTATGCAAGGTTCAGGGTGCGTGGCTAAGAAGGTATTCAACCTAAGAGTGTCTTTATTGAAAATAAGAATTTCATGTGAAGTCATCTCCTCTGCATAATAACAGTTAAAAATCTGTAATCGTGTCACAGAGTGGCATGTTCTGACATCACACAATGCATGTTTAAGAGGTACTAAGTGACAGATTGTAATAGAGTGCTCACCAGAAAAAAGGCGTGGCTGCGGGGCCGAGGTGGGGATTGATATAAACACCAACCTCAAGCCGTGTGGATGCGTCTGGAGTGTAGAATGGTCGAGGTAGCCGGGTCGGGATTGGAGAGGTATGAATAGTTAGAGGTACTTGCCAAGGTCGGGGTTGGAGAGGTACGGATCGTAGGAGGTACTTAGCCGAGGTCGGTATTGGAGAGGTGCGGATTATCGTTGGTAGCCGGGGTCAGGAGAGTAGAAGAGCGGAGTCCAGAGAAATAGCCGAGGTCAAAAACAGAGGAGCTAGAAACCGGAGTACAAGACAAGACTGTGGAAGCAAGGGTAGCAGTGAACACTTCGTACATACAAATGTTTATGCTCAGCCGATTTGCCAGTGGGCCGGCTGAGCATATATAGGACACAGGTACCAATGGAGTAGCAGACAGGAGGAGGTGTGTCAGTACGACTGACCGTGATAGGCTGATAGGGTGCAGGAGACAGGAGTAGATGGCACGGCTTGTGCGCGCTCTGACTGCGCATCGCGTGTGTGTGCTGCGCGCCGATAACGTCACCGCATGGGCGGAGTCTGGAGGCAGGACCAGAGAGGGTGGTATTTATATTCGCGTAGGATGTGCGCACGCCCCTTGTATGGAGGCTGGTCCCAGGGAGAGAAGCATCACGGATTACGGAGCGGGGGACCCGATCACAGGTTGGGGTAAGTGCCAAGTGCACTGCGGATCATGGATCTTGACACAGATATCAATTTGTCACTGAAATTTAGGATTGAGGGTCTCGCTGTTACCGTGATGAGATCCCAAATCTATTCATGTAGCTCACATGTGTCTCAGTATTACAGAAGGGAAGTTATGGGTATGTTTAGATATTGAGGCAGGATCTAAACGTCATTTTTGTAGAGTTTTTAACTCTGTCGTAAAACTGTCAATCTAACAGTTGATTTACGACGGGGTGGACTTATGTTGTTTCCATTGGGAAAGAATGTATTTAAGTCTTAGCAAAGATTATGAAAATCAGATTTACACAGAGGTGTATTTTGGACCAAATATAATTTCTCTTTCTGTGCCAGTGACCTCTCTTGGAGAAAACCTATGGCCTTTGGGTAATGTACTGTATAGGGGTTTCTTTTATGTTATATCCGTTTATTTTGAGAAACTGTTTTTTGCATTTATTGTAATTGTATGTTCTTGTAATTCCTTTTCTGTAATCTAAGCACTGTATTTTTTTTATACTGTATATTAATACATTTAATAAGTCATGCTTGGGGCTCTGAATGAACTATTGCACGCTCTGGAGAGAGTATTTACATTTTCTGACGTATTTTGCTACAATGGATTTTGTGTGTGTTAGGGCATAGTTTTTTCTATCATAAACAGGGACCTGAGACCCTAGCAAATATTAATTTGACATCTCTTATTTGCATAAATATCCCGGGTGGTGGAAGCATATGGATATGATTGCAATTGAGTAAAGGTTTAATATTAACTCATTGGAGGTACCTTTGCCGAGGAGAAAGGTGAATTGGCTAGTTTAGCTGTGTGTATTAACCCTGATTGCATATCTAAGTCATGTGCCCACTTGTGTGCTGTTCGTGACAGGTGGTTTATGGGGACGGATTTAGGGGAGATGTTACTACTCATTTGAGGGACCTTTGCGAAGGTGAAGAGTGGGGCAGCGTGTGAGCTGTGCATTAAACCATGTCCCGTAGAGGAGATATTGTCCATTTGAGGGACCTTTGTGGAGGTGAAAGTGGAACCGCTTGCGAGCTGTGTATTAACCCTGGTCCTGTATGCAGGTCACATGTTCACATGTGTGACATACTGTATGTGACAATGACCGAGGATGAGTGACAGAACCTGATGTTTGATCCGGATTTATTTACCTGAATGGGGTGTTTAAACTGTGTACCCATTATAAACTCATTGAAGCATGTCATACATCCCCTGTATGCAAAACATCCTTTGGTAATGGGACTTAAGTGAGTTGAGGAATTTTTTTTATGTATTTATCAGTTGGATCACCTCTAACCAGAAGATCAATAATATTTGTGTTTCTTCTGCAACCAAAAAGGTGTGAATTTTGTGTAAGGAGCAAGTTTTGTGTCTGTTTCTAACATAGTCCTGTTGTCTAGTACAGTCTTTATAAGACTATTCAAGATGCTTGAATATTAAGAGATAAACGGTAATCTGTTATCTTGATTTTTTTACGGTCCATTGATGTTTCTTGATGTTTTTGTCAAAAGTTCATTTCTTGTAAGTTTCCTAGCCTTGGTCACATTATTCAACACTTCTCTTCTATTGTAAACACAGGATAAAAATTTTTGGCCATAGGGCCAACGAGAGGTGGGGAAGACGGTACAAATTACAGGGGCCCAGCGTTCCGGGAGGGGACCCGGGGCCCGACTACATATACTGTACATTTGCCGCACTCTCAGGCCTAATGGGAAGGCACTTCTCCTTGCTGCCGCCCTCCATCTCCTTCTGAACTGCAGCGTCAAATGATGCAATGGAGTCAACAACGTGACGTCACACGGCGTCTTGTTGCCATGGCAACGCGACTCCGCCGCATCAAATGACATCATAACGTCGCGTTATCATGGCAACAAAATAAGGCGAGCAGCAGCAAGGAGGCGGACGTCACAGCTAAGTGCAGGAGAAAAAAGAGCTGCTAGGGATTCCGAAAAAAAAATTTCACTGGGGCCCGAACCTGCGCTCAGCGGCCCTGTTTGGCCATAGCGTGCATCTGTAGTATTTTCTGTTCAGGTGAGTCCACTATACGTGCTAATAAGTAGAGAGAAAGGTAATCCCATTTTAAGAGTCATAGGGGGCTATGCACTAAGCTCCATTAAGTGGCTTTAGGAGCGGAAAGTGCTTTGCGAACGTGATATTCCGCTCAGCGCGATTCACAGAGCAGCGCTAATAGGCACTTTCCGTTCTTAAACTGCCTTTTTCCCTGAAATTTTTCTAAGTCCCGACAAACCCGTACGATCAGCTAAATAAGCTGATTTCTGCCCTTCTGCGGGATTCTCTAAGCTACGCTAAGAGACCGTTCTTTAAAAACCTACCGAACAAAACACGCCAGCCCAAGGCAGGCGGAAAAGAATCAGGACTTAGAAAAATTTCTTTGTTTACATTTTTGCTGGCACACCATCCATACAACAGGCCACCGGGTGTCCCCGGCTGACCCCGCGGGCGTCCGGGGGTCCCCGGCTCACCAAGCAGGGGTCCCCGCGTGAGTCCGGGGTTCTTCGCCGCCATCCAGGGGTCCCCGCGGGAGTCCCGGGGTACCCGCAGGCCTGCGGTACCAATGTTGTGCCTTCAAAAAAATAAACAATATTTCTAACTAAATACACCCCCCTCCCCCCGCCCACTAGCACATACAATACAGTAATGGGCAAAATTACTATTATCCACATATGGATAATAATGCATTTGCCCTTTTCAAATACTTATAAATGACAATAAATACAGTAAATACATATTACACTTACCTTTTCCAGGCACCCACGATGAAGGCCGTCTTCATCTTCATCTTCATCCTGCCCATATCCCTCCGGTGCTGCAAAACATACAAAACAATCAAAAGAGCCAATATAATGTCCCCTAACCCCTTAATCACCTTAGCGGTCATTAACCGCTGTAGTCATTAAGGGGTTAACCCACCCTTCCCCCATTCATTTGTACAGTGGGATATATATATATATACAGGCATACCCCGCTTTAAGGAGACTCACTTTAAGTACACTCGCGAGTAAGTACATATCACCCAATAGGCAAACGGCAGCTCACGCATGTGCCTGTCATCACGTCCTGAACAGCAATACCGGCTCCCTACCGAACCTGTGCGCAAGCAGGGAGACTATAGAGCCTGTTACAAATGTGTTATTTACATCATTTATGCACTCATATATTATGATTGCAGTACAGTACATGCATCGATAAGTGGGAAAAGGTAGTGCTTCACTTTAAGTACATTTTCGCTTTACATACATGCTCCGGTCCCATTGCGTACGTTAATGTGGGGTATGCCTGTATATATATATATATATATATATATATATATATACAAATATAGCTGTATGCTCATCTGCATGTCTTAGGCAGGTCTGCAACCCCGCCTTTCCCCATTATCACCCAGCATACAGCACTTCCACTGCAGCAAGGGATTCTGGGAAATGACATGCAAATGAGCACACAGTGTCACTTTTTGCCTCAATAACCATTTTTAACATGGTTCCCTATAGGCTTAAGCTTGCTGCATGGTCATAGCTTTGAGCACAGCCAGGGTTAAGGTGCATACCCAGAAAACCACCCACAGACAGCTGTTTTGACCTTGATGGGTCTCATCAGTGTGGGGTTGATTTTACTGGGAATGCAAGAGAGGCTTATGGGATAGGCCAAACCATACTACTGAGTTAAGTTATGGTGAGTAAAAAAAGTGACAAAAAAAAAAGCCTATAGGGAACCATGTTAAAAATGGTTATTGAGGCAAAAAGTGACACTGTGTGCTCATTTGCATGTCATTTCCCAGAATCCCTTGCTGCAGTGGAAGTGCTGTATGCTGGGTGATAATGGGGAAAGGCGGGGTTGCAGACCTGCCTAAGACATGCAGATGAGCATACAGCTATATTTGCATATTTGCTTTCCTGTGGAGGGTTTTTGTCACTTTTTTTACTCACCATAACTTAACTCAGTTATATATATATATATATACATAACACCAATATACAAATAAATGGTTAAGGATTACATAAGCATGTATAAATAAAAACATGAAATCCGAATCTCAACATCAGCACATTGTAATAAAATTAAACCAGCAGCACATTTCATCTTCACATTAAAACACCAGCACTTTTAAAAATAAATTATAGCTCCTCTCCCAACACACCAGCACCTAGACAAATATATATCAAATCTCAAACAATTACATTTGAGTGTGTACATGATGCAATTAATCTGTGTATCATGTAACACTATGCAAAATCAATTTCAAAATAAAATACACTATAAACAATGTCCCCTAACCACCAATGCAAGCCAGTCACTTGAAAAAGTCCCCTAGGAGGGATGAAACGTCGTGTTTATAGGCTGAAATAAATAGTTTTTTCTTATCAAATCCGAAGTTGCCCTGGATCTCTCTTCTTTTTCCCTAACCACCAATGCCATCCACAAAATTAAATAGAAAGTAAGCAACATAAATAAATGTACAGTACCATCAATCAATTTCCTAAACCAATGACAATCCAATCCAAATCAATTATACAATTCACTATTCAATTCCTAAAACCAAACCATTGCCAAAATAATTCTAATTCAAAGTAACCACCATCAATCAAATCTAACTACCAGAAATAAACCATTAAAAATTACATGTAACTAAATAAAAATTACATTACACACAGCAATGTATAAATAAAGCTGCTAAATACATTTCAAATACATGAAAAGAACATAAACATTAGCAAAACAATCATTTATTATCCCTGTATGTCTATCCATCTAGATATACATAAAATACAGGGGCAATAAAAGAGCATAAAAAACAATGCATTTACATCCACAAATCACATACAATACACCCATTCAGTGTCCCTGAATGTATGTATATCCATAGGGACATAGATCAATTCAGGGGCATTAAATTGAAATGAAAAAAATATACACTTGAAACAAAATCAAAAAACTTGTAAAAGTTTAAATAATATACTTTTCTTTTGTTTACTTACCATTAGATGCCCACTCACCGAAATCCAGGGGAACCGGAAGCTCTCAATTAAAATCCAAAGGTAATCATAAAATAATAAACCCATACAATCCACGTTTGTCTTCTTTCTTGTAGTCCATTTCGTCACGTCATCTGTATTCTTCTATCTTCTTTCACTCTCTTCTGGGGTCTTCTTCGGCCAGGCCCTGGTCTTGTTTCTTCTTTAGGAGGTCCGTCCTCCTCGGCGTCTGCATTCAAAATGAGACGACATAGACTTTTATAGCAAGCAGGCTGTGCGAGAAATGTGGAGAGAGATGTGCAAGGGTTTGGCGCCAAAACCAGAACCCGACCTAAAGGAGGGAAGCGGCGTGATAGCTGTGGCCGCGTCCCCCTGCGCAGTGACTGGCCAAAAGACGAGCCCACGTCACCCAAAGAAATTGAGTGCCCCGCCTCTACCATCCACCAGAGGGAGGGGGAAGGCAGAGAGCCAATCACGGTGTTCCACCTAAGCTGGAGGAGGAGCAGGAAGTGAGCAACAGAAACCTCACTCTTGTTTGGCTGGTGACAGAGAAGGAGCTAATTGTCGAGCAAGCAAGCTGACTGATTCAACCCCTGCGCAAAAGATGGCTGATCTGAGCGTGACTACATATCAGCTTGCAGGAGGCTTCCTGGTTGTGGATGTTGATGGCCGCGAGTACCTGCAGTGCCTGTACATACAATGCAGGTCACCCGGGCCTGTGCCAAGCACTACAGCACGGTGCCAACAGTGTGGCATATTCTACCTCTGGCCTACCGAGCCATACCCCACCATTGTGACGCCGCGAGAGGGCTCTTAAGCGATGCTGATCGAGGTGGAGGAAGCAGATGCGAAGGCTGCCCTGGTCCCATACATCACCCGTGCGGTAGGGACACAGGCCCAGCTACTCAGATGTGCCCCGATGAAAAAGGGAGCACCCGAAGTGGAGGTACCGGAGCAGGCCCGCTTCATACCTATACCCACTAGCGGTGCAGCGAGGACAAGATGTGGCTCCCCAGCGGAGGTGCCATTGCCATCTTTGTCGGACGACGAGAGAGACAGCCTGTCATCGGTGTTGATGCGCCGGCCGGCGGACCACCCCAGCGGTGAAAGACAGACGTGTCCACTTACCAGAGAGACGGAGCGGATGAGTCCGGTGACCCCCGACAGCAAGCCTGAACCGTGTAGTAGTCCCACGGCCGTGGCGACTCCCAGTGTGGCAGAGATGGGACCCGAGACTGCTCCTGGAGAACCGCAGAGTATCGCAAGACAGTGGAGTGGTAAGATGACACCACCACCCCCTTACTTCAGCCAGGTGAAAGAGGAACCTGCAGAGAGAGAGAGTCCGGCGTCCTACCTGCTCGTCCGTGACCCCGCAGATCCCTCGTCACCCCTACCGGTGAGTGACGCACTTCTGGCGCGGGACCCAGAGGCTGATGGATACTCCGCAGCGACGACCCATGATGACGTCACTTCTGGGTCGACACGGAGCCTAGGCCCGGAAGCCTTACCCGGCTCCTCTAGGAGAGCAGGCCTAGAGGAAGAGTTTGCAAAATTCTAAGAGCAAGTGGCCGAGAGGAGCCAGGCGCACTGCCGCCAGAGACAGTAAGAGAGCATCTACAGGTCGCGGCAAAGCCCAGCTAAGAGACACTGTAATGGACTATGGCAATCCTATGGTCACCGCCTCTAACGCCATTGCCCCAGCCACTGCCCCTGCCCCGTCACGTTCTATACCACCGGATCCTAGTGGGGGTAAGCAAAGTAAGACGCCCAAATTGTCTATGGACTGGCGGGATTGGGTTTCAAGTGATGAGGGTTCTGATGGGGAAATACCATGGTCAAGCCCCCACCCATACCTAACCCCACTGTGTTTAACCCTGCACCTAGAGGAAGGACCAGAGGGTCCAAATCTTCTGATAAGGAGGGTCCTGTAAGTAATAAGGCACCCAGAATGAACCCACACGGTATACACACATGTAATTAGAGGGAAATGTAAAGGTTCACACTCCACTGAGAGAGACATCTGGTGTGTCCTCGAGAGCTGATTCAGAGGAAGGTATGAGTGTGCCATCCTCGTATGAGCACCGAGACAAACGGTGGGCACCCTTATTCGAGGGGTATGAAAAAGGGATGGACCGTACAAGGTTTATACTGATTAAGGATGATGTGGTAGATCATTGGTGGGATGTAGGCACTTACTCTAAGAAGGAGGTTGCCGAAGAACTAGATAACAGATGGAGGGAGATCACACAGAAAATAGTGACACCCAAAGGTTCATCCATACTATACGATGACATTGCACCTGAGGAAACTAAATACTGGGTACTGCCAAGAAAGGCTGGGAACAAGAAACTTACAAAACTAAGCAGAGCTGATAGAGCTATTGTAGCCAGATACAGACAGTCCCATGGGTATGAGTTTCCTTATGTACCAGAGCCTATTATGATCAGATCAGAGAGACACCTGGCTCAGAGACGCTGTTATTGAATATTTAAGAATTAAGTGCAGTAGCTTTGCATATCAGACCGGAGAGAAAGTCTGTTCCCTCATGAAAGTATGGAGCACATGCAGGAATATATACATGCACAATGTAGTGTACAGGCCATAGAATGGGCCTCTCCAATCATATTTTGATAACGTCATAGACCATAATGGACGGGAAATAAGTAAGCCTGATCCCCGCCATTATTACTAGCTGTGTGTTCTCCATGTTGGGAGTTTCCCTTTTTGTATTTCACCATCATCCAGGGTGGTTTACAATCTGTGTTGTGTAATGTTCTAATTATGCATTACATTTGTATTTTCACAGGTTGTCCACCTACAGGATGGCCCAGCAAATTAGGTCTAAGAGGGGACCATTGGATTCCACCTGAGGGAGACTGTAGCCCCATGTGGTTCCTGGCAGTAATCCCTGCATAAGGGCAGGTTTGCCAGGAGTTATCATGGGTTTTCCCCACCTCAAGCAATTGCATTGAAACAGTGAAGGCAGGTCACCGGACTCTGTGTCCAATCAAGAGACACAGGGGCGGTGCCTGTTGAAACTACTTACTGCTGCGACACACTTTATTCGAGCAAATGCCCAGTTTGTACCTGGCAGATACCTGGAATGCGCCGCTCCTCACCTCTTGCATGCTGCGTTGCGTTTGCCTTCCCAGCCACGGTTCATGCCTGGCTGACGGGGGCCTGATCTGTTAAATGATAATGATCAGGATTTAATAGGCTGCAATGCTTCACGTGTCCACCAGATGGCATAAATTCATGAATTGTAATGCAGTATATATATATATATATATATATATATATATATATATATATATACTGTATAACAACAACCCCTATAAGCCCTAACATACAGCACTGTACACATACAGTACTGTATATGCACATACATAAATGATACTACTGTATGGGCGGCGGGGGCGAGATGTGTTTGCAGCAGAGAGAGATCCGCTGCTCTCTCTGCGCAAACAGCGACACATTAAAAATTATTTTAAATACATTTTTATTTATAGTGTAGATGTGCAGGGGGTCTCGGGAGCTGAACCGCGTTGGTTTCAGGTCTGGGAACCCCCTGCTCCCCGAGATACAGCCCCCTTTAGGGGGTGCCGGTATCCCTCTGCTTGGTTTAAAGGGCCCGACCCCGTGATCGCGGCCTGTAAACCAAGCAGAGCAGAGGGATACCGGCACCCCCTAAAGGGGCCTGTATCTCGAGGAGCAGGGGGTCCCCAGACCTGAAACCAGTGCGGTTCTGCTCTGGAGACCCTCTGCACATGTACGGTATAAATAAAACACATACAGTATATACAGTAAATAAACACTCGTTCTTTACCTTAGCGGCTATGTGCTATGGTAAAGAAGCAGCATTTCTGTATTTTTAATAATATTGTACAGTGAGCAGGGGGTTCCCTAAGCCAGAAATCTAAACTCAGGGGACCCCCTGCTCCGCCAAAAAATAAATAAATAAATCTAAATAAATAAATAAATAAATGACAATAAATACATTTGAAATACATTTTTATTGATAGTGTAGATGTGCAGGGGGTCTCCGGAGCTGAACCGCGTTGGTTTCAGGTCTGGGAACCCCCTGCTCCCCGAGATACAGCCCCCTTTAGGGGGTGCCGGTATCCCTCTGCTTGGTTTAAAGGGCCCGACCACGTGATCGCGGCCTGTAAACCAAGCAGAGCAGAGGGATACCGGCACCCCCTAAAGGGGCCTGTATCTCGGGGAGCAGGGGGCCCCCAGACCTGAAACCAGTGCGGTACTGCTCTGGAGACCCTCTGCACATGTACAGTATCAATAAAACACATACAGTATACAGTATAAATAAACACTCGTTCTTTATCTTAGCGGCTATGCGGGGCAGGCAGGGTCTTCTCCCCGTCTGCGGCCATGCCCTGGTCTTCTTTCTTGCCCGGAGGTCCTTCCTCCGCGGCGTCTGGCTTCAAAATGAGACGACATAGGCTTTTAAAGGCCTATGACGTCACATTTTGCGTCATGGTTCCCACGGTCCTGATTGGACCGTGAAAACCATGTGTTTTGGCCGACAAAAAAAAAATGATGACGTCACTTAAAGGGAATGAAAGCACAGCCAATCAGAATGGCTTTGCTTCAATTGCCTTTAAGATGACGTCATGAAAAGGCATATGGCCGCCCTCACATGGTATGGTAGCCAATCAGAGAAGGGATGGAGTTCCCACGCTCTGATTGGCTACCATACCATGTGATCATTTGATGTCATCATTTTTTTTTTGTCGGCCAAAACACATGGTTTTCACGGTCCAATCAGGACCGTGGGAACCATGACGCAAAATGTGACGTCATAGGCCTTTAAAAGCCTATGTCGTCTCATTTTGAAGCCAGACGCCGCGGAGGAAGGACCTCCAGGAAAGAAAGAAGACCAGGGCGTGGCCGCAGACGGGGAGAAGACCCCGCCCCGCCCCGCTGGAAGGAGATAGAAGAAAGAAGAACACAGATGAAGATGGATTACAGATAGAAGACCCGTGGATTGGTTTGGATTTTTAGTTTAATGTTTATTATTTTCTGGTTTATTATTTTATGGGTTCCTGATCGTGGATTGGTTCGTGAGTAAGCTGCGCAACGGGAGTCGGTGGGGGCAAGTAATGGTAAGTGAACTACAGTAAAGAAATGTATTTTATTTAACTTGTTAATTTTTTCAAAAGGTTTTTTAACAAACATGTGTATTATTTTGTTTGTGGTATATCATTTCTTGCCACTGTATGTATGTATGTATATATGTCTAGAGAGATATATACATACAGTACAGTACAGGGTAAGAAATGATGTTGTTTTAAAAGCTGGATTAGATGTGTTTTAAATTATTTTGTGTATGCTGCTACAGTATGCTTTATTGTGAGTTTAAAGTATTTTAAAATTAGATAGATGTATTCCTTGGTATTGTATTGTGTGTTTGAGGAAGGTCAGGGATAGGCTTGGTTTTATATTTTTTCAAAGGCTTAATTGTTCTGCTCTAGGCGTGAATTTGTTAATGGTTTCATTGTTCTTGATGGGAGTGTGAATTGTTTACGGATGTAAGTAATGATTGCTAATTGATTTTTGTTTACTTGCTTTGATTAATTTGCAGAATGTATACTGTATGGTGCATACTAGATATTTAGGCATCATTTATATTGGAATGTAAGTTGTTTAATGGCTTTTCAGAGGTTTAGTGATGATTTAGATTGAGAGATCAGTTATGAATATTAAAGGAAATTGATTTTAATTTAGTGTGTATGTATTTGGTTGTAAGTGTTTGGTTGTAGGACAGTG
This sequence comes from Ascaphus truei, assembly GCF_040206685.1. NCBI lineage: Eukaryota > Metazoa > Chordata > Amphibia > Anura > Ascaphidae > Ascaphus > Ascaphus truei. The sequence goes on from NC_134486.1 coordinate 243,460,846, forward strand.
CTTTTGATAACCCTTCTACATTTATTTGTACTGTATATTGGTTTATCATGGGTGTGTATATAACGTGTGTATATATATATATATATATATATACTGTATATATCTCTCTCTCTTTCTCTCTGTCTCTCTGTATATATATACAGTATATATATATATAGTTGCATGATGAAGCCACAGTACAAATTCATGGGTGAAGGGTGGGTATCGGGCCTGTGTGGCTTAACCCCTTAATCACCTTTGCGGTTATTATCTGATAAGGTGTTTAAGGGGTTAATTGATATCTGAATGTAATTGCAATGTATTGGCTTTGTATTTGCTATGTATGTTGTGGACAAGACAAGGATTTTGCTGGCAACGGACACTTCGTATTGATGAGGTCAGTAGTACTTTATTTATTTGTATATGCTAGTTAATGTTTTTAATAATGGGCAATTAATCTATTATCCATATCTGGATAATAGTTATTTTGCACATTATTGTACTGTAGGTGTTGGGGGGGAGGGTGTATGTATTGAATGTATAGGCCAGGTTTATTTTTTTTACATTCACGGTTTGATTCCGTGGTTTTGCGTGGGGCCTATGGAGACCACCTGTGGGTATCCTCGGGTATCCTAAAGGGTAGCAGGCTGGTGGTTCCACGGGTGACACATGCGGGGATGACGATGTGTGGTCCCACTTCTGTGGGGGCACCTCCGACCCGTAGTCTGCGGGCATGACGATGTGTGGTCCCACTTCTGTGGGGGCACCGCCGACCCGTAGGTGCGGGGATGATGATGTGTGGTCCCACTTCTGTGGGGGCACCGCGGACCCGTAGTGAGCACCCGTGAGTTCCCCAGACCCCCATGGGAACCACCCGAGGCCCCGCAGACACCTGTGGGTTTGACCCCGGGCTCCTAGACATCCTTGGGCCTACCGTGGGGACCCAATTGTGGCCCACGGTGACCCAAGGAGACCACCTGAGGGCCATGGTGCTGGCAGGATCCACCAGCAGGCCTCCAGAACCTGTGGAATGCTGCTGGTAAACTGTAGGTCTGTCCAGGTGCCCTGCCAGCCCACCGGGGACTAGCGTGTGACTGCGTTATGAACCCTGTATGTAAAAGGATAAATATTGTATTTATGGGGGGGCACAGGGGGTGGGTAATGTATTTAATAAATATAATGCTGTTTATTGTGGGTCATTGTACTGTTTTTATTGTGGGTACTGGGGGTGGGGTGTTTCCCCAACGGTATGTGGGTAGGCCTCCCTTGTGGGTACTGACTGGGTGGTTAGGCCTCACGGGGGGGGGGGGTTAGTGTGGGAGGGTATGTAGGCATCCCGAGTGGTGGGTGAGGGTGGGTTAACCCCTTCATGACTGTAGCGGTTAATAACCGCTATGGTGATTAAGGGGTTAGGGGACATTACTTTGTATGTTTTAATTTTTGTGTCTGTTTTGCAGAAGCGGAGGGGCCATGGCCAGGATGGGGGGGGGGTAACGGTATGTGGGTAGGGGGTGAGGGTGGTTAGCAATGCAGGGAGGGAGATTTACTGGTAACAGAAACATCTCTCTGCCTTCAGTGTAATCTGTTTAAAGTCCCCTCCCCCCTAATGTGTGTTTCTGTAAAATCTCTCTCCCTTCAGTGTAATCTGTTTAACAGAAACATTAGGGGGAGGGGGCTTTAGGCCTTTACATCTCTCTTCCTTCAGTGTAATCTGTTTAACAGAAACATTAGGGGGGAGGGGGCTTTAGGCCTTTACATCTCTCTCCCTTCAGTGTAATTTGTTTAACAGAAACATTAGGGGGGAGGGGGCTTTAGGCCTTTACATCTCTCTCCCTTCAGTGTAATCTGTTTAACAGAAACATTAGGGGGGAGGGGGCTTTAGGCCTTTACATCTCTCTCCCTTCAGTGTAATCTGTTTAACAGAAACATTAGGGGGGAGGAGGCTTTAAACAGATTACACTGAAGGCAGGGAGATACAGGGAATGTACTGTATTGTTCATCATGTATTTTGTTTATTGCAATGCTGTGTATAAAGTATAAGGTTTTTTACAATTAGATAGATGTAATCCTTGGTATTGTAAGGGTTAGCTTTGGTTTTAAATTGTGTTTTCTGGTTGGTACTTACAGTATATATTGATTTTTGTTTACTTGATTGGTTAAAATAGTTGACTTTTTTGGAAGTGTTTGTATTTACTGGTACAGTAGCTTGCAATTATATTGTTAACATTCATTTGCAGAATGTATATGGTGCATAGATTTTATGCATCATTTATACAATGTAAATGCAATGTACTGTGTGGATTGGAATGTTATGTTTTATATTGTAAAATCAGTTAGGAATATTAAATGGATTATTATTATTGTCTGTATAGAGAAGCGTTATCTGTAGGACAGTATGATTTTGATAACCATTCTACATGTATTTGTATATTGGTTCATCATGTGTGTATATATACTGTATACTGTATATATCTATCTATATCTATATCTATATCTATATATATATATATATATATATATATATATATATATATATATATGTGTGTGTATACAGTGTATATATATACACAGTATATACTGTATATGTACTGCACCGACACACTTTATTCGAGCAAATACCCAGTATGTACCTGGCAGATACCTGGAATGCGCCGCTCCTCACCTCTGACAAGCCCCGTTGCGTTTGCCTTCCCAGCCTGGGTTCATGCCTGGCTGACGGGCGGCTGATCTGTTAAATGATAATGATTAGGATTTAATAGGCTGCAATGCTTCGCGTGTCTACCAGATGGCATAAATTCATGAATTGTAATGCAGTATATATATATATACTGTGCAGTATTGCAGCCAGCGGGAATAAAATGCTTCAATCCCTGCCTAGAAAATAACCCAATGCACTCGGGCAGAAAACAGTCACAAACCTCAATACACCCGGGTATACCCGAATTCGTGGGACTAGCCGAGCTCGAATAAAGTGTGTCGCCAGTGTATAGGGATTGTTATTATATATATACTGTATATATATCCAGTATATATATATACAGTATGCTGTATATTTATTTCTCTTCATGTATTTATTTATTTATTTAGATTTATTTATTAATTGTGGGGCTGCTGTGCGTGAATTTTTTTATTGGGGGTGAGGGGGGTGTTTGGCCCTTGGTGTGAGTTTAGGACTTGCAGCAGCAGCACAATTAATAAATAAATCTAAATAAATAAATGAATATATATAAATACATTTAAAATACATTTTTATTGATAGTGTAGATGTGCAGAGGGTCTCCAGAGCAGAACCGCACTGGTTTCAGGTCTGGGGACCCCCTGCTCCCCGAGATACAGGCCCCTTTAGGGGGTGCCGGTATCCCTCTGCTCTGCTTGGTTTACAGGCCGCGATCACGTGGTCGGGCCCTTTAAACCAAGCAGAGGGATACCGGCACCCCCTAAAGGGGGCTGTATCTCGGGGAGCAGGGGGTCCCCAGACCTGAAACCAACGCGATTCAGCTCCGGAGACCCCCTGCACATGTACACTATCAATAAAAATGTATTTCAAATGTATTTATTGTCATTTATTTATTTATTTATTTAGATTTATTTATTTATTTTTTGGCGGCTGCTGTGTGTGTGTATTTTTTTTATTGTGGGTAGCGGGGGTGGGTGAATGGGGTATTAGCCCCAACGGTGCTTGTTTAGGGCTTGCGGGCGGGGGTAGCGGGAGGGCTTAACCCCTTCATGACCGTAGCGGTATTAACTGCTACGGTCGTGAAGGGGTTACGTGCACCCGCAACCCCCCCGCAAGTCCTAAACTCACACCAAGGGCCAAATACCCCCCTCACCCATCACCACTACACACAATAAAGCGGGCACGGTGGGTTAACCCCTTCATTGTCTTAGCGGCTATCCGCTATGGTAATGAAGCAGCATTTCTGTATTTTTAATAATATTGAGCAGGAGCAGGGGGGGTCCCTGAGCATTAATTTCTGGCTCAGGGAACCCCCTGCTCACTGTACAATATTATTAAAATACAGAAATGCTGCTTCTTTACCATAGCGCATAGCCGCTAAGGTAAAGAACGAGTGTTTATTTATACTGTATACTGTATGTGTTTTATTGATACTGTACATGTGCAGAGGGTCTCCAGAGCAGAACCGCACTGGTTTCAGGTCTGGGGACCCCCTGCTCCCCGAGATACAGGCCCCTTTAGGGGGTGCCGTTATCCCTCTGCTCTGCTTGGTTTACAGGCCGCGATCACGTGGTCGGGCCCTTTAAACCAAGCAGAGGGATACCGGCACCCCCTAAAGGGGGCTGTATCTCGGGGAGCAGGGGGTTCCCCTGCACATCTACACTATCAATAAAAATGTATTTCAAATGTATTTATTGTCATTTATTTATTTATTTATTTAGATTTATTTATTTATTTTTTGGCGGCTGCTGTGTGTGTGTATTTTTTTTATTGTGGGTAGCGGGGGTGGGTGAATGGGGTCTTCTCCCCGTCTGCGGCCATGCCCTGGTCTTCTTTCTTGCCCGGAGGTCCTTCCTCCGCGGCGTCTGGCTTCAAAATGAGACGACATAGGCTTTTAAAGGCCTATGACGTCACATTTTGCGTCATGGTTCCCACGGTCCTGATTGGACCGTGAAAACCATGTGTTTTGGCCGACAAAAAAAAAATGATGACGTCACTTAAAGGGAATGAAAGCACAGCCAATCAGAATGGCTTTGCTTCAATTGCCTTTAAGATGACGTCATGAAAAGGCATATGGCCGCCCTCACATGGTATGGTAGCCAATCAGAGAAGGGATGGAGTTCCCACGCTCTGATTGGCTACCATACCATGTGATCATTTGATGTCATCATTTTTTTTTTGTCGGCCAAAACACATGGTTTTCACGGTCCAATCAGGACCGTGGGAACCATGACGCAAAATGTGACGTCATAGGCCTTTAAAAGCCTATGTCGTCTCATTTTGAAGCCAGACGCCGCGGAGGAAGGACCTCCAGGAAAGAAAGAAGACCAGGGCGTGGCCGCAGACGGGGAGAAGACCCCGCCCTGCCCCGCTGGAAGGAGATAGAAGAAAGAAGAACACAGATGAAGATGGATTACAGATAGAAGACCCGTGGATTGGTTTGGATTTTTAGTTTAATGTTTATTATTTTCTGGTTTATTATTTTATGGGTTCCTGATCGTGGATTGGTTCGTGAGTAAGCTGCGCAACGGGAGTCGGTGGGGGCAAGTAATGGTAAGTGAACTACAGTAAAGAAATGTATTTTATTTAACTTGTTAATTTTTTCAAAAGGTTTTTTAACAAACATGTGTATTATTTTGTTTGTGGTATATCATTTCTTGCCACTGTATGTATGTATGTATATATGTCTAGAGAGATATATACATACAGTACAGTACAGGGTAAGAAATGATGTTGTTTTAAAAGCTGGATTAGATGTGTTTTAAATTATTTTGTGTATGCTGCTACAGTATGCTTTATTGTGAGTTTAAAGTATTTTAAAATTAGATAGATGTATTCCTTGGTATTGTATTGTGTGTTTGAGGAAGGTCAGGGATAGGCTTGGTTTTATATTTTTTCAAAGGCTTAATTGTTCTGCTCTAGGCGTGAATTTGTTAATGGTTTCATTGTTCTTGATGGGAGTGTGAATTGTTTACGGATGTAAGTAATGATTGCTAATTGATTTTTGTTTACTTGCTTTGATTAATTTGCAGAATGTATACTGTATGGTGCATACTAGATATTTAGGCATCATTTATATTGGAATGTAAGTTGTTTAATGGCTTTTCAGAGGTTTAGTGATGATTTAGATTGAGAGATCAGTTATGAATATTAAAGGAAATTGATTTTAATTTAGTGTGTATGTATTTGGTTGTAAGTGTTTGGTTGTAGGACAGTGCTTTTGATAACCCTTCTACATTTATTTGTACTGTATATTGGTTTATCATGGGTGTGTATATAACGTGTGTATATATATATATATATATATACTGTATATATCTCTCTCTCTTTCTCTCTGTCTCTCTGTATATATATACAGTATATATATATATAGTTGCATGATGAAGCCACAGTACAAATTCATGGGTGAAGGGTGGGTATCGGGCCTGTGTGGCTTAACCCCTTAATCACCTTTGCGGTTATTATCTGATAAGGTGTTTAAGGGGTTAATTGATATCTGAATGTAATTGCAATGTATTGGCTTTGTATTTGCTATGTATGTTGTGGACAAGACAAGGATTTTGCTGGCAACGGACACTTCGTATTGATGAGGTCAGTAGTACTTTATTTATTTGTATATGCTAGTTAATGTTTTTAATAATGGGCAATTAATCTATTATCCATATCTGGATAATAGTTATTTTGCACATTATTGTACTGTAGGTGTTGGGGGGGAGGGTGTATGTATTGAATGTATAGGCCAGGTTTATTTTTTTTACATTCACGGTTTGATTCCGTGGTTTTGCGTGGGGCCTATGGAGACCACCTGTGGGTATCCTCGGGTATCCTAAAGGGTAGCAGGCTGGTGGTTCCACGGGTGACACATGCGGGGATGACGATGTGTGGTCCCACTTCTGTGGGGGCACCTCCGACCCGTAGTCTGCGGGCATGACGATGTGTGGTCCCACTTCTGTGGGGGCACCGCCGACCCGTAGGTGCGGGGATGATGATGTGTGGTCCCACTTCTGTGGGGGCACCGCGGACCCGTAGTGAGCACCCGTGAGTTCCCCAGACCCCCATGGGAACCACCCGAGGCCCCGCAGACACCTGTGGGTTTGACCCCGGGCTCCTAGACATCCTTGGGCCTACCGTGGGGACCCAATTGTGGCCCACGGTGACCCAAGGAGACCACCTGAGGGCCATGGTGCTGGCAGGATCCACCAGCAGGCCTCCAGAACCTGTGGAATGCTGCTGGTAAACTGTAGGTCTGTCCAGGTGCCCTGCCAGCCCACCGGGGACTAGCGTGTGACTGCGTTATGAACCCTGTATGTAAAAGGATAAATATTGTATTTATGGGGGGGCACAGGGGGTGGGTAATGTATTTAATAAATATAATGCTGTTTATTGTGGGTCATTGTACTGTTTTTATTGTGGGTACTGGGGGTGGGGTGTTTCCCCAACGGTATGTGGGTAGGCCTCCCTTGTGGGTACTGACTGGGTGGTTAGGCCTCACGGGGGGGGGGGTTAGTGTGGGAGGGTATGTAGGCATCCCGAGTGGTGGGTGAGGGTGGGTTAACCCCTTCATGACTGTAGCGGTTAATAACCGCTATGGTGATTAAGGGGTTAGGGGACATTACTTTGTATGTTTTAATTTTTGTGTCTGTTTTGCAGAAGCGGAGGGGCCATGGCCAGGATGGGGGGGGGGGTAACGGTATGTGGGTAGGGGGTGAGGGTGGTTAGCAATGCAGGGAGGGAGATTTACTGGTAACAGAAACATCTCTCTGCCTTCAGTGTAATCTGTTTAAAGTCCCCTCCCCCCTAATGTGTGTTTCTGTAAAATCTCTCTCCCTTCAGTGTAATCTGTTTAACAGAAACATTAGGGGGAGGGGGCTTTAGGCCTTTACATCTCTCTTCCTTCAGTGTAATCTGTTTAACAGAAACATTAGGGGGGAGGGGGCTTTAGGCCTTTACATCTCTCTCCCTTCAGTGTAATTTGTTTAACAGAAACATTAGGGGGGAGGGGGCTTTAGGCCTTTACATCTCTCTCCCTTCAGTGTAATCTGTTTAACAGAAACATTAGGGGGGAGGGGGCTTTAGGCCTTTACATCTCTCTCCCTTCAGTGTAATCTGTTTAACAGAAACATTAGGGGGGAGGAGGCTTTAAACAGATTACACTGAAGGCAGGGAGATACAGGGAATGTACTGTATTGTTCATCATGTATTTTGTTTATTGCAATGCTGTGTATAAAGTATAAGGTTTTTTACAATTAGATAGATGTAATCCTTGGTATTGTAAGGGTTAGCTTTGGTTTTAAATTGTGTTTTCTGGTTGGTACTTACAGTATATATTGATTTTTGTTTACTTGATTGGTTAAAATAGTTGACTTTTTTGGAAGTGTTTGTATTTACTGGTACAGTAGCTTGCAATTATATTGTTAACATTCATTTGCAGAATGTATATGGTGCATAGATTTTATGCATCATTTATACAATGTAAATGCAATGTACTGTGTGGATTGGAATGTTATGTTTTATATTGTAAAATCAGTTAGGAATATTAAATGGATTATTATTATTGTCTGTATAGAGAAGCGTTATCTGTAGGACAGTATGATTTTGATAACCATTCTACATGTATTTGTATATTGGTTCATCATGTGTGTATATATACTGTATACTGTATATATCTATCTATATCTATATCTATATCTATATATATATATATATATATATATATATATGTGTGTGTATACAGTGTATATATATACACAGTATATACTGTATATGTACTGCACCGACACACTTTATTCGAGCAAATACCCAGTATGTACCTGGCAGATACCTGGAATGCGCCGCTCCTCACCTCTGACAAGCCCCGTTGCGTTTGCCTTCCCAGCCTGGGTTCATGCCTGGCTGACGGGCGGCTGATCTGTTAAATGATAATGATTAGGATTTAATAGGCTGCAATGCTTCGCGTGTCTACCAGATGGCATAAATTCATGAATTGTAATGCAGTATATATATATATACTGTGCAGTATTGCAGCCAGCGGGAATAAAATGCTTCAATCCCTGCCTAGAAAATAACCCAATGCACTCGGGCAGAAAACAGTCACAAACCTCAATACACCCGGGTATACCCGAATTCGTGGGACTAGCCGAGCTCGAATAAAGTGTGTCGCCAGTGTATAGGGATTGTTATTATATATATACTGTATATATATCCAGTATATATATATACAGTATGCTGTATATTTATTTCTCTTCATGTATTTATTTATTTATTTAGATTTATTTATTAATTGTGGGGCTGCTGTGCGTGAATTTTTTTATTGGGGGTGAGGGGGGTGTTTGGCCCTTGGTGTGAGTTTAGGACTTGCAGCAGCAGCACAATTAATAAATAAATCTAAATAAATAAATGAATATATATAAATACATTTAAAATACATTTTTATTGATAGTGTAGATGTGCAGAGGGTCTCCAGAGCAGAACCGCACTGGTTTCAGGTCTGGGGACCCCCTGCTCCCCGAGATACAGGCCCCTTTAGGGGGTGCCGGTATCCCTCTGCTCTGCTTGGTTTACAGGCCGCGATCACGTGGTCGGGCCCTTTAAACCAAGCAGAGGGATACCGGCACCCCCTAAAGGGGGCTGTATCTCGGGGAGCAGGGGGTCCCCAGACCTGAAACCAACGCGATTCAGCTCCGGAGACCCCCTGCACATGTACACTATCAATAAAAATGTATTTCAAATGTATTTATTGTCATTTATTTATTTATTTATTTAGATTTATTTATTTATTTTTTGGCGGCTGCTGTGTGTGTGTATTTTTTTTATTGTGGGTAGCGGGGGTGGGTGAATGGGGTATTAGCCCCAACGGTGCTTGTTTAGGGCTTGCGGGCGGGGGTAGCGGGAGGGCTTAACCCCTTCATGACCGTAGCGGTATTAACTGCTACGGTCGTGAAGGGGTTACGTGCACCCGCAACCCCCCCGCAAGTCCTAAACTCACACCAAGGGCCAAATACCCCCCTCACCCATCACCACTACACACAATAAAGCGGGCACGGTGGGTTAACCCCTTCATTGTCTTAGCGGCTATCCGCTATGGTAATGAAGCAGCATTTCTGTATTTTTAATAATATTGAGCAGGAGCAGGGGGGGTCCCTGAGCATTAATTTCTGGCTCAGGGAACCCCCTGCTCACTGTACAATATTATTAAAATACAGAAATGCTGCTTCTTTACCATAGCGCATAGCCGCTAAGGTAAAGAACGAGTGTTTATTTATACTGTATACTGTATGTGTTTTATTGATACTGTACATGTGCAGAGGGTCTCCAGAGCAGAACCGCACTGGTTTCAGGTCTGGGGACCCCCTGCTCCCCGAGATACAGGCCCCTTTAGGGGGTGCCGTTATCCCTCTGCTCTGCTTGGTTTACAGGCCGCGATCACGTGGTCGGGCCCTTTAAACCAAGCAGAGGGATACCGGCACCCCCTAAAGGGGGCTGTATCTCGGGGAGCAGGGGGTTCCCCTGCACATCTACACTATCAATAAAAATGTATTTCAAATGTATTTATTGTCATTTATTTATTTATTTATTTAGATTTATTTATTTATTTTTTGGCGGCTGCTGTGTGTGTGTATTTTTTTTATTGTGGGTAGCGGGGGTGGGTGAATGGGGTATTAGCCCCAACGGTGCTTGTTTAGGGCTTGCGGGGGGGTAGCGGGAGGGCTTAACCCCTTCATGACCGTAGCGGTATTAACTGCTACGGTCGTGAAGGGGTTAAGTGCACCCGCAACCCCCCCCGCAAGTCCTAAACTCACACCAAGGGCCAAATACCCCCTTCACCCACCCCTGCTACCCACAATAAAGCGGGCACGGTGGGTTAACCCCTTCATTGCCTTAGCGGCTATATGCTATGGCAATGAAGCAGCATTTCTGTACTTTTTATAATATTGTGCAGGAGCAGGGGGTCCCCTGAGTTTAGATTTCTGGCTCAGGGAACCCCCTGCTCACTGTACAATATTATTAAAAATACAGAAATGCTGCTTCTTTACCATAGCGCATAGCCGCTAAGGTAAAGAACGAGTATTTATTTACTGTATATACTGTATGTGTTTTATTTATACTGTACATGTGCAGTGGGTCTCCAGAGCAGAACCGCACTGGTTTCAGGTCTGGGGACCCCCTGCTCCCCGAGATACAGGCCCCTTTAGGGGGTGCCGGTATCCCTCTGCTCTGCTTGGTTTACAGGCCGCGATCACGTGGTCGGGCCCTTTAAACAAAGCAGAGGGATACCGGCACCCTCTAAAGGGGGCTGTATCTCGGGGAGCAGGGGGTTCCCAGACCTGAAACCAACGCGGTTCAGCTCCCGAGACCCCCTGCACATCTACACTATAAATAAAAATGTATTTAAAATAATTTTTAATGTGTCGCTGTTTGCGCAGAGAGAGCAGCGGATCTCTCTCTGCTGCAAACACATCTCGCCCCCAGTATGTGCATATACAGTACTGTATGTGTACAATACTGTATGTTAGGGGTTATAGGGGCTGTTGTTATACAGTATATATATATACAGTATACAATATATATGTGCATTACAATTCACTTTAGAGGATGGCTTCAAGAGAACAGCTCGCAAGCGCCCTTTCCTTGTTTTTACACGGCATTGCAGTATTGTAGCTAGCCGGAATAAAATGCTTCAATCCCTGCCAGGAAAATAACGCAATGCACTCGGGCAGAAAACAGTCACAAACCTCAATACACCCGAGTATACCCGAATTCGCGGGACTAGCCGAGCTCAAATAAAGTGTGTCGCCAGTGTAGGGCATTTCACTTCCTATTTAGTGGAGTAGAGGTGTGAGTTAGGAGAATGAGTAGAGCTGTTAGAGATATAGTCAGAATTCAATAGGTGGACCATATACATCCTACCCTGCTAAGGGGGTAGGGAAAGAGCTAGACCCACTCTGGGTGGCCCTAGGCCCGGAGTGGAGTCAGGGACATCCTGCTGGGAGATAGCTTGCTGTGTGCACGGTATGCTGTAACTGATTGAGAAGAGAGGAATAAAGAGACTGCACTTTTATACAAGCTCCTGTCTGAGAGTGGAGTTTATCAGGAGGTGGGGGAGACAAATTCTTCTGTAGGTACTCCACCCCATATTGCTGGGGGCTGCAGGAGATGGAGGCACTGCACCAGTGAAGAGAACTGAGGCACAACCCCAGAAACCTGTCCTGTCTTCCCCATGTCATCACGGGAGACTCAGGGCCCCTCTGTTGCCAGCAGGTACGCACCACCCAAAGACATGCAGCCTGAGCGTTAGACACCCTAGAAAACCCTATGTGAGATTGGGTGGGGGAAAACGGGTTACACTTGAAACAAATGTATATACTGTAAGTTGTTTCAGGGATTGCATGTAGTATGTTTGAATCAAATCCTTAAAAAGTGAGGCAGCCGTCAAATGCTATTTCTTTTTATGCTAACTGATTATTTGTTTTTGTTATTCAGACCTTCAAATTCCCTAACCAGTGGCAATGCTAGACATGTGCGGGACCCCAGGCAAACAGTTTTTCAGGGCCCCATTATAAGTGAACATATTCCTTAGATTCAAAATTAAATATACTGCACACATATAAATATAGATTAAATATAAAATATAGATTACTCATGTACTCACCATGAACTCTGAAGTTCAGTTTCCGCACTTTTCGCTCAGCAAACACATCAATTATGTGATCTATTAGGCCTGAGAGTGCGGCAAATGTATATGGGGCAGACATTTTTGCCGCCCCCATATTTTGTCACCCTAGGCCTGGCCTAACGGGAAATCCATTACTGGGTAAAGTAGAGGGTGGGAACCTCTCTTCACCCATCCACAATGAGATTCAATAGCTATTTTCTCAAATACTATTGGGCTTTTTTCTTCAACGTTGTCTAAAATTCACCATACACTTTAAATAAATCAGAATAGTAAAATAAGATAATGCTGACTGCAATTCTTTTCTTCCTACCTGATCATCTCTCTCAACATCCCTCCTCCTCGTCATCATCCCTCCTCCATCCTCATTATCATCCATCCTCATCATCCTTCCTCCTCCGTCCTCATCAGCCCTGCTCCTCATCATCCCTCCTCAATATCCCTCTTCATCACTCCTGAGCTCACTCCCCATCATCATCATCATCATCATCATCATCATCATCATCAGCAGCAGCAGCAGCAGCAGCAGCAGCAGCACCAGCAGCAGCAGCAGCAGCTGCTCTCTCCCTCATCATCATCAGCTCTCCCCCCTCATCATCACCAGATCACCCCCTCATCAACAGCTCTCTTCCCATCATCATCAGCTCTCCCCCTCCTCCTCATCACCATCAGCTTTCCCGCACATCATCAGAAGCAGCTCCCACCATCATCATCACCATCATCAGCTCTCCCCCTCATCATCATCACCATCATTAGCTCTCCCCAACATCATCAGCTCTCCCCCTCATCATCAGCTTCCCCCCTTCATCATCATTACCATCATCAGCTCTCTTCCCATCATCAGCTCTCCCCTCATCACAGCTCTCCCCCTCATCATCATCACCATCATCAGTTCTCCTACTTATCATAATCACTATCATGATCATCATCATCAGCTCTCACCCTCAGCGTCATCAGCCCTCACTCTCATCATCGTCAGTTCTCCCCCTCATCATCATCACCATCATCTCGCCACTTCCTCATTAGCTCTCTCCCTTATCATCCCTTATCATCATCATCATCATCTCTCCCCATCATCATCAGCTCTCTCCCTCCTCCTCCATGCCTACCTGTGGTGGTAATAGAGACAGGCAGGAAGAGATGGTATGCGGCGGCAGGCCCCGGCGTTAAATAGAGAATAAGCCGGTAGAGGAATGAGCAGTTGCTACAGAGGCAGGGCAAGACGGCCAGGGAGGAGCACGCTCTTGCAACAGACACCGGAAGTAAGAAAGGATTCCAGGTCAGACTGTGGGGCGCGTTCCTCCCCAGCCATCCTGCTCTGCCTTTGTAGCAACTCTGCTCATTCCTCTACCGGCTTATCCTCTGTTTAATGCCGGGGCCTGCCGCCTCCTGTCTCTCTTTGAAGAGAGAGAGATGGGCCACCAATAAGGGGGGTGGGAGAGGGTCCCCCAAGAGTTTGGGACCCCGGGCTTTGCCCGAGCTATAGCTATACCCCTGTCCCTAACATAACTAGAGTAAAATGTTACTAAAATGTGCTAGTGCAACATGTCGTATAACTACAAATATTACTGTTATTAGTAGATCATATGATGAGTGAGAGATTTTTATTTTCATCACAAAATGTAGCTCCGCTTACCTTCCTCAGCCAACAAAACAATAAAAGTGCTCCAAAGAGTCCAGACAATGAGGAGATCCATATCATATAAGTATATATGATTCATGCATAAGTTTGTTATGCACAGAAAACCTGCAGAATACACAAGGACCCTTTTCCTCCTTTGCTCAGATCTTAAGTCTGGCTAATAAACTCTCAGGAGACAGGTACTGTATCTACAGCTGGGGTCTATTGCTTTGCCAGATAAATCCAAAGATAAAAGAGGAGTCAATCAAGGATGAGGAGTGCAGATGATGCTGCAAAGAAGGAAGGTGAGAAAAGTGTAAAAGTTGGATATTTTTAAGAACAGAGAGCATACCAAATTGTGACATCGGTGCCTATTTCAATGTTTTTCTACCAGGGTGCTGGTGCGAGAGTTAAATCTCTCTCTTCTAGTTCTGTCTCTGACCCTCTCCCTCTGAAACCCCTCCAATGGTCTCCCCCTCAAACTCTGTATTAACTACAAGATTGTACTTCCCTCCTTCAAGCCTCTATATTCTTCTACCTCATCTTACATCTCAGCTGTAATCTCCCACTATATCCCTTGTTGTCCCTTACACTCTGCTGAGGTTGTCTACTCTCTGATCCATTTGTCTCCACTGCACTCTCACATCTCCCTACCTATGGAACTCCCTGCCTCCCCACCCCCAACATTTGCCAATCCACTTCTCTCCCCATCTTCAAATCACCATCTCACTGAAGCACTTGGTTAATTTAGGCTTGTGGCTATTCCTCACACTCCTCATGCACTTACTTGTCCCCTCAAATACGATCTCTAATGCACTTGCTCCTATTGTATTCTGTAAATGGTACATTATTCCATTTAGATTATAAACTCTGCACGGTAGGAACACCCTAATTCCTTTGGTTTATTTCCTGTTTAACACACTCATGTAACTTTGTATATTATTTCCCTGTACTGTCCATCATATGGCTGCGTCCAGGGTCAGCGCTTAGGCGCTGACCCGTGCTGAGGCACGCTGATGCTTCTCAGTGAGCCCCTGCAGCCTCACTCTTTGATAAAGTCGAAAGACGAAACGCGTCAGAGGATTGATCTTCATGTTTTTTTAACTTTTGCCGTCATGCCGCAATAAAGCTTTTTCTTACCGCATGGTGCCTCCAGCCTGATATTATCCAGCAGTGCTCATAGTCCCTTCACTCGTATACTTGGATCTTACCGCCGGGACAGACGCACGCGACGGAGCAGTAAAGGTTCTTCCCCACAACAGCATACCGGAATTGAAGCAGTCTTGTGAGTATGTGTACTCTCTGCTATGAAGAACCACTGGGATTGTGAGGCCCGCCCTAGGAGGGACCGCCGGGTGTAGCCACAGCGCACCGGTCAGGTTATAAGGCTTCTCTCCCTATAGTGGCATATATTCCACTGTGACTTTAGAATGTGCTGAGACTTAACGATTGACATTATTGTTCATTTGGGGCTGAAAACCCTGCTCATTGATACTTTTGCAAAACTTTAGACAAACAACAATATTACTGGACATTGCACGGTTTACCAGGTGGATATTAGAGCACCCAATTAGGGAGTCCTTCCCTTATCTGTTCCTGCAGCCGCAATGAGAGCGGCTTTAGCAGAGGCATTTGAAAAATTTTAGATTTTTGCGCTCATGGGAGCGCAGGGTCGGTCACGTGAGCGGTTCGCCCAATGAGGGCGAACCAGCTCCGTGACGTCACAGCCCCCCCCCCCCCCTCCACGACATGCCCCCGGACGGTGCACGGACCAAGGCCAGGGAAAGCACCCGCTTTTCCTCAGCCTCCGCGTGCCTCCGCGTGCCTCCGCACGGCTGCAGTCCTATGGACGCAGCCTATAACTCTGTGAAGTGCATTGGTGGCGCTATTTCAATAAGCATATACAGTACTGTACATAAATATCTTCAGTTTTACAAAGTAGTTGGCAGAAAAGTATCGAGATTATTATATGCACTTCAAAACTGTACCCATATTGGATGACTCGAATTTTAATAAGTTTTGAAGCTGTCAAAGAGGTAAAAATGTATACATTTTCTTTTAATAATTATAGGTTTTATCATTTGTATTTTCTAAATGTGACTATGAGTTACACACATTTGAAAAAAAAGCTTATCTTAGCCCCTGTGCTACCAAAGGGCTAATAAAGAATTTGCTCTTCATTGTGTTGCTGTACCCTCCAAAATTGAACGGATTAACTCAGAGGTGCTCAACTCCAGTCCTCAAGCCCCCCAACAGGTCAGATTTCCAGGATATCCCAGCTTCAGCATAGTTGGCTCAATCAGTGCCTGCTTCAGCAAAGGTGGCTTAATCAGTCCCTGCTTCAGAACAGGTCGCTCAATCAGTCCCTGCTTCAGCACAGGTGCCTCAATCAGAGGCTCAG